>NC_139221.1:25323656-25415855 GCF_055691185.1 Crinia signifera
AAGAAAGAAGAGCATTTTGCAAACAAATTTGCATTATAAACAATACGCTATAATCAGATGCTTTTTAATATAAATAAATATATATATATATTTGCATTAATACATGTTGTTGATTAACTTGTTGCAATTTTTAGCCCGTTTTGGCAAGCAATTATTTAAAGATAAAAATTGTCATTTATTGAAACTTTATGCAAAAGAACACAGGAGTTTTATTTATTTCAATGAATTCTTTGACTTTAAGGTGCAAAGCCTGTATCTGTAATTACTGTATTTTCAATTAATTCAATAAATATAAGTATTAACAGCACTTCACTTTTTCCACATTTTTTTATGTTACAGCCTTATTCCCAAATGGAATAAATTTTATTTTTTCCCCTCAAAATTCTACACACAATACCCCATAATGACAATGGGGGGGGAAAGTTTTTGGAGATTTATGTAAATTTATTAAAAATGAAAAAAAAAAAAAAAAAAGAAATCACATGTACATAAGTATTCTCAATCTTCGCCATAAAGTTCAAAATTGTGATCAGGTGCTTCTGGTTTCCACTGATCATCCCTAAGATCCTACAGCATAATTGGAGTCTACCTGATGTAAATTCAATTGATTAGACATGATTTGGAAAGGCGCACACCTATCTATATAAGGTCCCACACTTGACTGTGCATGTCAGAGCACAAACCAAGGATGGAGTCAAAGGAATTGTCTGTAAACCTCCAAGACAGAATTGTCCTGAGGCACAAATCTGGGGAATGGTATAGAAAAATATCTGCTGCTTTGAAGGTCCCAATGAGAGCACAGTGGCCTCCATCATCTTTAACCGGAAGAAGTTTGAAATCACCAGGACTGATTCCTTCCTAGAGCTGGCTGGTCTTCTTAACCTGAGCGGTCGGGGCAGAAGGGCCCTAGTCATGGAGGTGACCACGAACCCAATGGCCACTCTGTCAAAACTACAGCATTTTTCTATGGAGAGAGGAGAACCTTCCAGAAGGACAACCATCTCTGCAGCAATCCACCAATCAGGCCTATAAGGTAGAGTGGCCAGACGGAATCCATTCCTTAGTGAAACGCACATGGCAGTCTACCTGGAGTTTGCCAAAATGCACTTGAAGGACTCTCCATCCATGTGAATCAAAATTCTTTGATTGAACTCTTTGGTGTGAATGCCATGATTGTAGGAAACCAGGCACTGCTCATCACCAGGCCAATACCATCCCTACAGTGAAGCATGGTGGTGGCAGCATCATGCTGTGGAGAGGTTTTTCAGCGGCAGGAACTAGGAGACTAGTCAGGATAGTGGGAAAGATGAATGCAGAAAATGTACAGAGTCATCCTGGATGAAAACCTGCTCCAGAGCGCTCTTGACCTCAGACTGGGGCAACAGTTCATCTGGACAATGACTCTAAACACACAGACAAGATATCAAAGGAGAGGCTTCAGGACAACTCTGTGAATGTCCTTGAGTGGCCCAGCCAGAGCCCAGACTTCAGTCAGATTTGATCATCTCTGGAATGATCTGAAAATGGCTGTGCACTGACGCGTCCCATCCAAACCAGGTAGAATTTGAGAGGTGCTGTAAAAAGGAATGGGTGAACCTGCCCATAGATACAGTAGGTGCGCCAAGCTTGTGGAATCATAATCAAAAAGACTTGAGGCTGTAATTGCTGCCAAAGGTGCATCAACAAAGTACTGAGCAAAGGCTGTGAATACTTATGTACATGCGGTTTCTTAGTTTTTATTTTTGAATAAATTTGCAAAAATTTCCCCAAAATGTCTTTCATATTGTCATTAAGGGGCATTGTGTGTAGAATTTTGAGGGAAAAAATTAATTTATTCCATTTAGGAATAAAGGCTGTAAACATAACAAAATGTGGAAAAAGTGATGCGCTGTGAATATTTTCCGGATGCAGCTTTGGTGCTCAATCATACTAAAGAAATTTAAGGATGAAATGTGACAAGGGCCCAGGGGACTCAGGTTGTACTAAGTTATTACTACTTTTACCCTAGACAAGAAAAAAATACTACTCACTTACAGAAAATCAATTAGGTAGTCTAGGATTTAACACCGTATCCTTCTAGTGTCATTAGCAGGAATCACCTTTGCCCTTAACAAATTTTACAGCTGCACAGTTGAGCCAAATAAAGACCATCTGTCTTTCTGTCTCTTGTAATATGTTCTTCCACGCTGTATACAGGACGTCGGGAAGGTAATGTTTTGAGCAGACATTGCCTATACACAGTGGCCGCGTTATACCTATTTTAGCACCTAGACATGACAGCCCTCCTTACCCTCGCCACTCTTTGGCAAGCCACAAATACTCATTGGCACTCTTCAACCACCTGGCTCTTTTATAAAAAAAACTACCCTCCGCCCCCCCTCCCACCGTCCCCACTGGCACCTCTGAACCCCCCCCCCCCCCCCCATATTTTACATTTTTACATTACCTGCCACAATTCTACTTCGTCAATGGAGCCAGGAACTACTTCATGGACAAGTGCCTATGTGTATGTAATGAGAAGCCCTTTGCAGCGCCCCTTGGTACAACCCTGCCCAATGGAAGATGCTGTCTGTTTTAAGGAACATGCAACATCACTGAGGCATACAGTGCCTCGAGCCTCAGAGTTGTCACCGGTTCCTAGTGAATTGTTAGGTTCCCATTCCCCAAAATGTCTGTCTCCTGCAATGTGAATTTGCATTTTCAGACTTCATTGTATATTCAAACCCCCGTGGTGCAGATTCCTTTAGTTCCGCAAGTGCTACGTGCATTGACGCTACGCAGAATGTTGGCGCTGAACAACAATACTTAACTTTATTTTCAACCAGCGTGCAAGATGTGCTAAGCCTGAAAAGTGATAAAATGGAGAGTGATAAAGTTCCCACTGCCATGTCAGAGGTTGTGTTTGGAAAATGACAGTTAGGAGCTGATTCATTGGTGGTTTATCACTCTTTTTTTTTTTTTTTTTGACCGTTGTTCCCATAATTGCGCACAGCCACTGTCCAACCACATCCATCTCCTTTGGAGTTTGAAGGGAAAATTTACTAAAAGTCGTGATGTTGCCCATAGCAACCAATCGGGGCCAGATGCACTAAGCTTCAAAAGTGATAAAATGGAGAGTGATAAACTGCCAGCCAATCAGCTCCTACCTGCCATGTCACAGTCTGTGTTTAAAAAATGTCATGCAGGAGCTGATTGGTTGGTTGTTTATCAATCTCCATTTTATCACTTTTGAAGCATCTGGTCCCTAATATGTTTGGTTGCTAACATCTCTTTTTTTTAATTTTTTTAAATTTTTAGCTGTTAGTAAATTTACCTGTGACTGCCCATGTTCCGTTGTATATTTGCCTCAAGCAGACAGAAGAATACATTGGCATCAGTCTCACTGCATGAAACCATAACTGATTTGATGCTTCAGGATTTTGGATCTCTTTCAGATAACCTTGATTATTAATTCAGGATCTACCTAGTCTGCAATAATGACAGCTATAACAGAAGGGGCCATTCAGACCCGTTTGTTACAGGGCTATGTCGACCTTCCGACATGTCGACCTTAATGCATGTCGACCTAATGATTATCGACCAACTTGCTGTCTACCCAATGATCCCAACCCCTATCAGGTACTCCTTTTTTATGTTTGCAAATATTTACTGAACCCTCATTCGCTGTTTTATAACGGCACTGGATCTAAAATAAAGTTGATTATATAAAATTGATACGTTAAAAGAATCAGAGATCTATATGTAAAAGTTGGCTGTAGATGATGTGATGCTATCGCTTGCAAATGAATAGATCTTTGCTTGGGATCTGTGCATTAATATGGGGGGGGGGGGCGACTTGGCCTATCGCCTGTGAGATTCAGGCACGGGAGCGATTTACAAGGATCCCGTCTGTAAATATCTGTAAAATCTTTTTAAAGCGTTGGCCATTTAAAAAGGCATCTTAAATCCCAAGGGGTGTGGATCATAAGGTTGATCACGAATTTGACGACAGGCAATAAGTCGAAACGAGAATCGGGGCCAACATGGTCTTTGTCGACACAAGAAAAAGACAACACCTGTTTTTCAGGGTTTTTTTGGGTGTACATGCTTCAGTCCATACAGTATGCCTCGCTTCACTACCGCTGCGGTCATCACACTTTACCATTCCCAGTCGTGGTCCATGTGGATCGTTCAGTATAATAAAAGTTCGAAAAATAAAGAAAAACTCATGTAGACCATTACATTGTCGACTTAATGCATGTTGAGTTATTGTCATAAAAAATCATGTCGACCCAAAGTCTGGATCTCCACATCGATGATTTTCAAATATAATTTGCATACACAAAATCCGGATCTTCTTCTACACCTGTATAGCAAGTTTTTTATTTTTTTTCTTATTTTTTTTTAAAAAAAATTTCAGGATGGGCACATGATGGGCACATGTTTTGTATCAAATTCCTCCCTGAAAACCTTGTGTTGTATTCGCACAACATTCCATCTTACTTTCTGGATATTCTTCATAAGCTGTGCTCTCATGGAGATGCCTCATGCCTCCCTGAGGTCAATCCTTCCCAGTGAATTGATAGGTTGCTTTCCCATGGATATTAGCTTGAAAAAACAAAATCGCACTTTTGTTACTTAACCGGGGCACGTCACACTTATCACCGCGCCGAACTAGAGAAAGTAAGGTCAATCGTGTGTTGTGCGTTTAGGTTTTTTTGTGAGAGTTTTAATAGCAGTTTAGAAATGTTATCGCTAGATTTGTCACAGACATAATTCACATCTTTCTTCGGGCACGGTAAACAAGAAAAATGGTTTAATGGTCCCATAAAAGCCACTCTATGCTGATAGCTGAGATTAGGCCTTTCAGTAATGGATTTTGGCGTGGGGGAAGGGCGATGGCTTGGCAGAGGTAAATGTACTGGAAGAGAATCTGTGAGAGTCTCTGATATATGTCAAGTGCTTTCCGTCTTGTTTTGTGTACAGGAAGACAGATTGAGAGAGCCTGTGACACTGTCGTCCTTATCGGGTGTACAGGCCTTCCCCCTCGCTTCTGGAATTTAACCAGGTGCTAACTGAAGCTCCTTATAATCCCTAAATTACAGGCGCTTCGTTAAAGCGAAGGAACACTCTACTGGCCGATTCGGAGCATTCTATACATCTGCAATTTAACAGGTTGTGAAGCTCTTAGCACTGTAAAGATTCCTAATAAACCAGGCATGTCCGAACTGTGGACCTCCAGCTGTTGTGAAACTACACATCCCAGCATGCCTTGCCATAGTTTTAGCATCCCCTAAAAAATGGCAAAACTGTGGCAAGGCATGATGGGAACAGCTGAAGGGCCATAGTTTGGACATGCCTGTCCTAAACCATTATGTACATCTTGAGTCCCACCAAGGGTGTTATAGTAGAGATACAGGAACCGCTTGATGCTGCACTGTAATTCCACAAAAAATTCCTAGTGTGCGCAAGCACACATGGCTAATAAAGTTGATTATATTCTATTCTATCTTCTGTTAAATCCACCATGTTATTAAAAACGTAACTACAATTACGCCAAATCCTTAATATTTCTCACACACACACACACACACACACACACACACACACACACACACACACACACACACACACACACACACACGTACCCTTCCCACTTTTTTGTTGGGGTGTGGATCATTAGATTGACTAGGGTCAAAAAGGTCAACACAGTTCTTGTGTCAACCTAGACCCCCCTCCCCCAATTAGGTAACGTGTACCCTTGCTTCGGGCACTTTCCCCTTTTCAATAGTAGCCGACATGGATTGTAAAGTTTGTGTGAAAAACCCATGTTGAACTATTCATATGTTGTCCTGTTGACCATGTCCACAATTTGCCTGTTGACCTATTAAATATCGACCTAACAACTGGAACCACTTATTATTATGAGCCTGTCCAATGGTAGCAAATTAGCGCATAGTGTTCCCTCATTTAAACTATGAAACCTGACCCCATAAGAGTGATGATCACTAACCTTCCCGTCTGGGTTCTTGACTACCATCCAGCCTTTGTTGCCTCTTTAAGGAACGTCATTGGGAATTATAGTTCAGAATTCCGTTGTGAGGATACATCTGATGTCTATTGGTTGATTCTGGGGCTAAATAAACAATACCATATTGATAGGAGACTGGCCCTATAAGAGGTGGAGAGAGATAAAGTATTAACCAATGAGCTCCTAATTGCTATGTTACAGGCTGTGTTTAAAGTGTGACTGTAGTTTATTGTTTGGTACAGTGCCATATAATCCACGGGGAGACAGGGCGGCGCCCCGGGGTCCCCACACCGGCACTGCTGTGGTGGGTGGCAGGCAGCGGGGTCAGGCAGGGGGGCCTCTGCGGCAGATGAGAAGTCAGTGGCGGGGTCCCTGCAGTGGATGGGAAGTCAGCGGCGCGGTCCCTGCGGCAGATGGGAACTAGTATCTCTATGCCCTGCCGCTGACTGCCCATCCGCCTCAGGGACCCCGCCGCTCACTGCCCACCTGCTGCAGGTACCCTGCTGCCTCCCCAGTGCTGCATGGACCCCGCCTGCAGTGCTGCACAGATCCCCGCTGCCTGGACTCCACGATACCCAGGTACCAGATGGGGTGGGGGCTGCCTCCGTCGTGGGGGTATCCTCCATCCCACAATTTTGTTGTTCAGGGCCCCCACAGACCTTCATCCAGCCCTGATTTGGTATATTATATCTCTTCAGGACTTTGTACATAGACCCCTCTATCCCCATACACGCTAGATGATATATTGTACATCGTTCATATGGTCTAGTGTGTACGGTCAATATTTGGTCCTGCACATCGTTAACGCTTCCCCCCCCCAATAGGCTGTGCTGCATGCACAATGGTGAAAATATCTTTAATGACATCATTCAACGCGTATTCTCTATATCGTTCGCCGGGAGCTCTGAATAAATCGTTAATAATTTTGTTTGCGGAGCTCATCGCCTAGTGTGTATTGGGCTTTACTTTTTCCAGGTCCAAAGTTCGCGCTCTTTCTGCTCTGCTTCCAACTCAGAAACGGCCCCTAACGAATCCAAAAGAAAGTATTGTCTAGTCAGTGCACGAAGAGTTTACAGTCTATTCCAACCTGTCTCTCCTGACTAGCCACTAAAAAAAAACTAGAAAAGAAAATCCACAGACGACTTGCTACTTTATTGAAACCATGTTGCTGCACTATATAAAAAAAGTTTGTAGTCTCTTAGTACAGTGACAATTTCAATGTACATATATTATCTATTCTTTGTAAATTAGATTCAGTGCATACAGTAACTGCTTTTCAGATCTGCACAGTATGCATTGTATAATTTATTTATTTTCTTTTTGTCTGTCTGAGGTTATGCTCTGCACTTGATTCTGCAACACTGGCATAATCTAGTCTTTGTAGGAGCACTTGATACTTATTCAGCATTCTGGTTGAAGTGTTACTGTAGTATGCACGTCTGAGTGCTCTACTCTCAAACTTTACCGATGCAGCACAGTCCTGAGTCCACACACACATTAAAGATTTTTTTTTTTCTCCAGCGTGCAAGCAAAATGTATATAAGCAGGCAGAAGTCTGGAGCCGTGTTCAGAGACTTTAATTTAATTAGTGTTGATCATGACTCCAGATGATGGTGATTTGATAAGGAATAATTTAGTACTTAACAGGTTTTAACATCAACCAGCTCCATGTGGGGAGGCGAAACAAATTGCAGAATTGAGCTTTCCTCTGCAAATCCTAGCGAGGGGGAGAGGGCGTCCTTCGCAGATGCACAAGCTTTTGGTAGCATGAAATACTGTGATTTAAAGGGAAGTACAGGGTTTTCCTTTCAGGTTTGCGTTAAAGGGACACGCATGGAAAAACAGCCTGAACCTCTTGCAATTTCCTCCTGTCTCAAAATTCAAAGTTGGCAAATAAATTAATATTCATTAGTTACTTACCCAAATAAAGTAGTTTGTTTATTAGGGTTTATCCTTTAAAAGTAGGTGGAAATGTTACATTTTATATTAATAACTGGGCCTATTCACTAAACAGGTGATGCAGGAGATTCAATGAAATCTCCTCCTTACCGGTGGTCATCCCCCGATGAAGAATGTGGTCACCATAATTCACTAGTATGAGAACCTCTATAATCCTCAGTTCATCAAACTCCAAAAAGGAAATTATTTATGGAATATATTGCAAGAATGAATGCCATCCTGCAGCAGGAACTGCCTAAGCTCTAGTGTAATTGAATTTATCTGGTGCATTGGTCTTAAACTGTGTATAATGATTCATTTTATTTGATTCCGTTCTGTAGCTCACATTAAAAGTTCTTTAGAAATGGAGCTATTTACATACCTCCCAACATTGAGGAGGGACGATGTTGCACGCTGAAGGTGCACCCGTAAATTCTGGAGGCATGGCCTAGCGAGGAGGCATGGCCTGTACTTGCGATGCTCCCACGAGGCCATGCCCCATTTTTGCCACTGTGGGGGCATGAATTGACATTACGCCCCCATTATGCCCCCCCTGACAGGGGGACTCCCAACTGCCCCCCCCTCCTCTGCGGGAAGCTGCTGTCCATGGGAACGTCCCCAAAAATGGGACGTTCCCGCAGAAAGCGGAACAGTTGGGAGGTATGTATTTAGGCCTATTTATTAGGTAATACTAGCAAGTTAGCGGTTTTGAGGACGGCTTTGCATAGCGCTACGCTATACAAAGCCGTCCTCTCCCCACTGACTGCGCCGGGCAGGGGGAAAGCCACTCAGTGTGTATGCAGTAAGTGGCTTCCCCCCCCAGCAATGGCAGCGATCATTGCTGTCCATACACGCTGGGCATAGTCGCAAAGTGTGTATGGACCTTAACTGACACATGCAATGGATTTCAGAAGCCTATTGAAACCTCCTCCCTCTTGCATGAGTTTAGCTAGAATCATTATGCCTATCTAAAGTTCCAGAGGTTGGGGTGCATCGTAAAATCTATATAGGAATTCAGCCTCCGAGCTCCGCAATAAATGCTAACGAATGTCACTTGGGCCAACTGAAAATAAAATCATCTCATTGTTCTTTGTGTGACTTCCATGTGTTTGAGTTACGGCTGCTATTTTTAAACATTGCTAGTTACATGTTGCGGCACCTAATCTAATTATTGCAGTATCGTTAATGTCCCTAATACATGTCTTATATTCATATTGTGTATCATATTTGCAAATCTATGTAGGCAAAACCTTGATCCAAACTGTTTTTAATCACAACATTACGTTTAAGAATGACTTATTTGTGGGGGAGCAACCAGAAGCCTATGCATTAATTAAACCTATTAACCGTTCATTTAGATCAGGCATGTCCAAACTGTGGCCCTCCAGCTGTTGTGAAACTACACGTCCCATCATGCCTTGCCACAGCTTTGCTATAAGGGAATGCTAAAACTATAGCAAGGCATGCTGGGATGTATAGTTTCACAACAGCTGGAGGGCCACAGTTTGGATATGCCTGATTTGAATTAATCTGTTAAATCGTGGCTTTTAAAAGTATTCAAATGACCGATTATGGAAATTGATCAACTGTTTGTGTGATTGTTCTTTCATTGTTTTAGTTTGGATACTTGATTTGGAGTCATTATATCCTGTCATGCATAGAACATGGTCAATTGAAGATGGGATGTTGCTATGGGCAACCAATCAGATTTTATCTTCTAAAAGGTGCTAAAAATAAGTAGATTTTGATTGGTTGCTATGGGCAACATCCCATCTTCAATAGAACTCCCATCTTGGTAAATAAACCCAAAGACCAGTATCCTATTAGATGTGTAATTTATTTACCACACATTAGATCAGGCTTTTTAGTACTATCGTGCTATATTCAATTATAGGAAAGTACAATCCCTGGTGAATGTCAGCTTAAGGCCCCCATACACTATGCGATATGGGAACGATTTCACCCGATTCGGATGAATCGGGCAGTGAAATCGGCCCAAATCGCACTTGTAGACATCCCCTCCGATCCGATGCGCGGTCCCGTGCACATCGGATCGGGGTCGGGAGGTCGGACGGGCTGCACATAAGATTTGCCAAATCTTATGTGCAGCCCAGCCCCGGAGCCGTGCGGGGGACAGCAGCGGGCGGGGGATGCCGGCTATAGAGAGCCAAGCAGGGGGAGGCTGCATATGGCGCCGGGCTGGAGGAAGCTGTTGCGGTGGGGTGACAGCGGGAGGCGAGCAGGGAGAACTTGATGACATGACGCTGGCTGCCGGGCAGCGCCGCAGCGACGGGAGCCGGGAGAAACAGATAACTTTAAAAAAAAAAAAAAAAACACCCATAGAGATGACTAGCAAGCCATTGATTGGCTGAGACCTCTCTCAGCCAATCAGCGATTGGCTGAGAGAGGTCTCAGCCAATCAAGTCGGACTAATGTATGACAATCAAGTAGGACAAGTCGGACTAATGTATGGGGGCCTTTACAGGGCTAATTGGATAGCCCCAGGGGATACATTAATTTACTGTAGCTAATTGGATACTGCCCCGAATTGGGGGTTTATTGCATGTCACAGTTTACATATCAATGCACTTTTGAACCATACTTATTAATATCTTTTTGTTTCCTAGTGGCCTTTCATGGTGTCCCTTTAAAAATAAAGAAAGAGCCCCACAGTCCCTGCTCGGACCTGAGCACTGCTTGCAGCCAGGAACAGCCCTTTAAGTTCAGCTATGGAGAAAAGTGCCTGTACAATGTCAGGTAAGCGCAGACCTGTGTACTTTACTTATTACCAGTGGCGGATCCAGAGGAGGGGCTGCAGCACAGTCCAAAATTCAAATAGGGGAGCAACACTCACTGCCACGTGAGAAACTCATGTCAACCTTCTGAACTTCCCATTGTCGACCTAATGCTTGTGACAACATGTCGACCGCAGTATTCCCTTGTCTCCTGAAGGCTATAAATCAATGATTTGAAAAGACTATGGGGCCCTGTTCAATGCTGTCTTCCCCCGACTGCATTGAACAAGGATCTCGACAGAACGGGCACAATTTTCCAGGCAGTCAGGCCTGTTCTGCCGAGAATGGCCGGAAATTGTTGAGCTCGCGGCCGCAGCTTGATGATTTCAGTCTGTTTCTTGCGGCTTTGCCCCCTTTTCGGCAATCGGCAGGTGGGGCATTGATTCCTGCCTGCAGAATCACCGCCGAGCCAGCCGAGAACGGGACAGGGTCACGGCGGTTGGGCCAGCTCAACAGTCGTGACATGGAATTGAATATGCCCCCTATGGGGGAGATGTACCAAGCCTTGGACAGAGATCACGTACATACTGTACAAAGCATTCAATCATCTCAGTATACGAAATTACAAGCTTCTAATGTAGGGTAGACACCAGAACGAGTTGGCCCAAAACGACCCAATTTAGATACAATCTCGACCGATTGTATGTAAATTGGGCATTTTTGGGCCATTTCTGATCCGATTCATAGCTCCACGGGTCGTTTGGTCGTTTTTCAGATCGTACCATCAACTGGGTACAAATTGAATTGGACTCAGATCATATGTGGGTTGTGAGCTCCACCAATCGTACAGTCATCTTACGACCCGCCCACGATCTGCATCGTTCTGGTGTGTACCCAGCATAACTCCTTCTCCACTTGATCTATCTCCAAGGCTTGATACCTCTCCCCCAGATTGTGGTGTTGAATCGGTTTGTGATTTCTCTGCAACCTCAGCAGCTGAATTCACAATCACCATACAAAGAGATTAGGACACCTTTCTAATTTACTAGTCTTCCCAGTTGCCAGTTGTATAATTTATGGGCCCTCCTGGCTCTCGTTCCTTTCCATGAGAAATAATGCTTTTCAAGCAGAGTGTTTTCAAAAAGCTTTTTAACCTTTGCTTTCTTTACCGTAATGCATTTTTGTTTAGTATAGGCGAGACAGGCTTTTAAAGTGATTTACGCCGTCCAGTTCAGGATGGATTGGGGCTCGTAGGTAGATCTTGCAGATCAGGTGATATTTTTGCGATATAATTTTAATCTTTTTTTCCGTTTTATAGAACGTTTTATTAAACAAGTCGTAATCCTTTCTGGTTTTTTTTATAGTCGTAAAAAAGTGGTCTGGTTATCCCCACTTGAGACCATATCGTGAACCGTTAGGTTGTCCGTTTTTTATAGGGATCGTTTGGTTGATTGAAACAAGGGCAGTAAGACGTCTGCGAGGCGACTAGGTGGAAAATTTACAGCCTGACCGTGCATTCGGATATCGTGACCCTGTGTGATAAACCGGACACTAGAGACATTGGGCCTGATCCAGTCCCCTGCGAATTTGCTGTATATCTGACCTTTATCTGCGAGCGGATTTTTTGCCTGTACGGCTGCATGCGAATGAGTGTGTAAGCGAACACCTCCATTCGCATTCAGGCACGGACATTCAGTTGGCGAAGGGAGGGTAGACACTAGAACTGCTTAGCGAGCATGTCTGAATCCGGCTTATTGTCCCGCTTAATTTAAACATTTTTGTTCTGCAATTTCTTTTAATATATATATTAATTACATATTAATGTTAAAAGTTGTGTTTGCGGATTATCATAGGCTCGTGGTTTGAGGCCAAGATTTGGAAAGGCTTAGCGGTATCTCCCTTAACCCTTACAGGTCCAATAACTAGTCAGGCTCAAAAGCCCTAGCGCTAGTAGCAGATCCAGTGGGGAGCCACTTTAAGATCAGAACATTAACATCGTTCAACATTCAATGTAGAGCATTTTTGAATAATAATGAAAAAAAAAAATTACAATTAAATTAAACATTTAAACCAGACTATTTGAATTACAAAAAAAAAATTGGACTGCAAAGGGTTAAGATTGAGGTATTGTACAAGGCAAAGTCTCTGGGCCATATTAGACTTATCTCCTCCGTAGGTCCTTCTGTCATTCTTATTCATGTGCAATAACCAAATTAAATACTTTGAGGTGGGCTGGTGGCAGGGGGCTGATCTGATATCATCATTAAGGCCTTTGTACTCTGTCACTGGGGACGTGACCAGGTCAGATGATTGAACAGAGCGCAGGCAAAGAGGAACGAGCGACAAATCCTATCACTGCTATTGGACTACACTGCAAAATATCCTAAAACCAATCCTTATTTATGCTACTATGTACTAGACCAGTGTTTTTCAACCACTGGGCCATGGCACACTAGTGTGCCTTGAGCTGTTCTCAAGTGTGCCACCAGATCTAGAGATGCCCAAACCAGTTTACAGCCACCACCAGTTCAACTGTTATTTACTGGTCTCTGCTGTTCATGTAAAGGGCCAATGTATTTTATTTTTTTTTACCTGTGGGGACCAGTGTGATTGTTTTTTTTTAATATGTGGGCCAATAGGTTTGTTTTTTTCCTGTGGGGTCCGATGTGTTTTGCCCTGTGGGGATATCTTGGTGTGCCTTGGCAATTTTAAAATCTTATTTAGTGTGCCGCAAGGTAAAAAGGTTGGAAATTACTGTACTAGGCTCTTTTAAGAAAATATATTTTTGGAGCTTAAGGTCCCCACAAAGCGACACAACTAAAAATATCTTAATTCAGCATTTGACAACATATTTATTATTACAGCCAGCATTAACATTTTTGCAGAAATAGGCATAATGATTTCTGGAACATAAGAGCGCGATGTCGAGTTGTTTTTGCTTATAGTATTTTTGGGTTTATTCTCAGTGCCTATGATCAGAAGCCGCAAGTTGGAATGAGGCCCTCTAACCCCCCAACACCCTCAAGCACTCCAGTGTCTCCATTACACCATGCATCACCCAGCACAGCACAGAATCCAAAACCAGAGAGACTGTTTCCTACTCACCTTCCACCGTCCCAGCCGATCCCAGACAGCAGTTACTCAATGGACCACAGGTGAGGCCATGCTGCTTTTCCCTATGCTACCCAATCTCCTCTGTCGCTTTTAGTGAACAGAATGATCTTGTCATGTATGTTCAAAGTTGCGCTCTACATGCTGCCATATGTGAAGGTACTTACTAAGTGACTGATCTGGATATTAAGAAATAGCTGCCCAGCTATCCGCAACGTGGGTGTCTGTGTATATATATGTATGTGCCCTATCAGATTATACATATCATTTTGTAGGATGCAATAGAGAAATGATAGACGGAATCTGATTTAGTTGCTATGGGCAACAACACATGTTTTTAAAAAAAAATTTGAAACTTTTAAATGAATTTACCCCTTAATGTTGAAAGTTATGATGTTGATGAGAAACATGAAATGCTGACATTGATAGTTATTAGTGTTCTGCTGCGGGACAAGAGGGTTAAGGTTACGTATTTGACGGAGGGCTAGGTATAGGGCCAGTGTACTCACCGGATCATATGGCCCTTTATATTTGTGTTATTGCATTTTGCGGTCACTCTAATTGGATGAAAATGGGTATAGTTATGTTGCTATACTCTTATTTATGCATTTTGTTTGGTGCATTTCCTGGTTATAGACTGCAGGAGTCACTGTTGTCACTAATATGTTTGCGCCAGCAATAGTGACCTCTGTAGGCAAAAAGAAGGTACTTCAGTGCATCGTAACAATCCGTTGAACCTTTATAAATTTGGAGTGATTTCCCTCAGCCGCAATTATGACACTTAATTATGGACAATTAAAGGGAGACCAAGGGCCAGATTCTCTAAGCTTCAAAAGTGATAAAATGGAGAGTGATAAACAGCCAGCCAATCAGCTCCTGTCTGACATTTTTCAAACACAGTCTGTGACATGGCAGGTAGGAGTTGATTGGCTGGCTGTTTATCACTCTCCATTTTATCACTTTTAAAGCTTAGAGAATCTAGCCCATAATCTTATGAGTATCCACAGTTGCAGATTTTGCCACATATATATATATATATATATATATATATATATATATATATATATATATATATATATATATATATATATATATATATATATATATATATATATATATATATATTTTTTTTTTTACTTTTTCTAGTCCTGTGTATACATTTATGTCTGTACAGAGTGATATGTGCGTAGATGGTACATTTTGTTTATAAATATAAAAGTGATTACCGTACTGCAAATATTCGCAACCTGTGGCATGCTGGGACTTGTAGTTCCACAACTGCTTGCCATCCAGGATTTCTGTAATTATAGGATTATTGTGTGTAAGGGGTGACCGAAGTTCTGTATCTGGACAGATTTATTTTGCACAAAGGAATACTGGAATGTAAGACTAGACATCCGTGTATCATGTCGTGTTGCCATTGGCGTTTCCCTATCTCCATATTCCTACAGAAACATGGAAATTCTACTTTTTGAATCCGTTTTGCATTGCAAATTATTTCTAGCGCAGACTAAAATGCTACTATGTTGTTAGCTAATGGGTCTGAATCACGGTGTCTGGATGCAAAATGCCATAAATAACTCCATTCAGGGCTGTGATTTGTTGCAGCCTGCTGCTCCCATCATAAATCTGTATTCCACGCGTGACCTTCAATGGTTAATGCCGAAGCCCCAGTCTGCATATTGAGCTGTGCGGCTCTCTAAAATAATATCACACAATTAACCTCTGATGGACCTGCTGGAGGTTAATTCCCTTGTCTTTTATATTGCAATAGCAGAGGAAAATAATGACTATCCAGATGGGTGACAGACAATATCTATGTTGGCAGTCAGTAGGTCGACATAGATGAACAACATGGTCAAAATGTCAACACAAGCAATCTGTTAACATGGCAATGGTCGACACATTGAAATGTGGTATACGATTGAGAATGGTACATTAGCCTGGCGAACAAAGCAGTACACCAACACCGCTTTCACCCCGCACAAAGAACCCGGTCGATCCCAGGATGTTGAAGTTGGATACCATGTCACTGTGCAGTGTGAAAGGGCCTTTAAAAAAGTCCAGAGTCCAGCATCCAGGTGATCCAACTCGGGTTAAAAGAAGGGTTTTGCCCAGGTCGGACCCGGGTTGTTGAAGGTGGACCCAGGTCACTCTGCGGTGTGAAAGAGCCTTTTAAAAAATTCCTGAGTCCAGCAACCTGGCAGTCTGACCCGGGTTAAAAGATGGGTTTTAACTGGGTCGGACCTGGATAAATGTGAACAGTGTTAACGTGAATTATCTATTGTGGGAGTGTAAGGTGTTGCACACAAAACCTGGTTAATGTAAGATTTATAATACAGATGTAGCCACCTTCATTATTGCCTGCTTGCCGCACCTAATGAGCACCTGCGGTGCGGGATTGCTTATGGCCGCTCAGTGCGTTTCCATGAGCTGTGGGAGCACAGGGGTTACATGAGGTGATTAGCCCAGCTACATGTGCATAACTTATTCTATACTAAAATTGTAGAATTGTACCTCGGTCCTCCCTGGCCAAAATTCCAGTTATTGTTCTTGATTCCGAGTTGGACGCACCAGCGATGTAATTTACACCTGTGTCCTGATTATGTTCGTACAGATTTACAGGTCAGGTTTAGAATGTTTCAGGATTGTGATTCGGAGTGATGGGGGGGGGATTTAAAAATACACTGAGATGTTGCGCGCTATGGGAGTGTTGCAATTTTCTGTGGCATAAAGTTGCAAAAGACGCAATGATGGGCGTAATTGTGCCCTAATCCGAATTGGGCCCACTAACTGTTATTTAGCATCTTTCTGCTATTCTAGAACAATTTCGGAGGATTTATTTGAAAGGTTCAGGTGATTTTCATCTTTTGCATTTCAGGTTTCGCCGGCAGCTCTCAGAACCCTGCAATTCGTTCCCACCGCTCCCCACGCTGCCAAGGGAAGGGCGACCAGTCTACCAGCGACAGATGTCCGAACCCAGCATCCAGTTCCCTCCTCAAGGATTTAAGCAAGAATACCACGATCCAGTATATGAACATGGCACTATGGTCGGGAATGCACCGAACCAGAACTTCCCTCCACCCCTTATGATTAAGCAGGAGCCAAGAGACTTTGCTTATGACTCCGGTAATTATATTGGTTACTTAGTTATTGGCTTATGCAATTATTTATGAATGTATATAAAGCCTTTCTTTCACTTTTACGGGCAGAATTCACTTACCCATGGGTGAAAGTCATTTTACCGTGGTGAAAAAAGTTAAGAATCCTCGGACTTCAACACATGGGGCTATTCAATTGTATTCCCTTTTTCACCAAATCACCTTGTTAACTTAGAGTATTATAGTGGGCGTTCACAGGCGCTAACGCACAGAATCTGTGATAACTTGATGGATTCGTCTGTTAACAGGGTTGCGGCACCCGTTAAACCGCTAGTTGGGGATTTAATTTTTGAACTTGCTGTGGCAGGTGAATAGAAATCCCCCATAACTACTGGTTTCGGGATTAATTGGATAGCCCCAGGGGATCAATGAGCCTGCAGTAATATACCATGGCTAATTGAATTCCGCTCTCAAACTCTCGTTCCCTTAGAGTTTTTGTCAAAAATATTTATGTGTGTGTGTGTATGTATGTATGTAAATACATATATTTTAAATATTTTTAAATATATGTTTTCATAATACAAGTCGCTTTGACCTCTAACACATTAAATATATTGATGATTGTGATATTACAATTTTTCTATGCTGTTTTATATCTTTCTTTTATATACGGTACAACATCCAAAGCGAAGTTTAGCCGGCCGCATACAAACCAATTTGTATTGATTGTACATTGATTAGGCCATCTGATGATAGACTCTGTGCATTCGCCACTGGCAGTATACTTGCTCTGCCTAACTGGTGCCCAAAATGTGTACTTTTCTTCTTTTCATCCAAACTGCTATCTAATTCACTGATGAATCTTTGGCAGATGCAGTTGTACTGCAGGAAGATACGTGTTTTGCCTTTAGATAAATGACAAAGCTTTATCGCTCCCTAGCAGATTATTTGTACTGTACGGGTTTATTTTCTTCAGCACACAAACCAAATGACAAAAAAAAAAAAAAACCTCAAACTTAGCAGCCAATCATAAATGTCTGCTTTTTGTGTGCAAAAAGCTAAAACTGCAAAGCATACCGTGTCAGTTATATAATTGAAATGTTAACTGTTTGAGCCCACTGGTGTCTGATTGCAGCAATATCTTTGCTGTCATGTATTAAATAGTTCTGGAATAGTGCAAAGGTCGGAGTGACATCACAAGTGCCAGAGAACAATTTCCGTTGGCAAATGCTTGTGTGTGTGTGTGTGTGTGTGTGTGTGTGTGTGTATATATATGACTCCATATGTTGTGTTGCAACATCATTAAAGAAAAGTTTGCGTTGATTTCCCTGCTGGGCTGCATGCAGTCAATGATGATGTGAGTGCGGCCTCTCGCACAAATACACACGTATCGCTGAGATCAAGAGTTACTGTAAGTGCTACAGTCTCGCTAGTTATTTGATTTGAGAATTGTGCAGTCTGGATTTACTCCTTATGCATTAACAGGGGTCAGAAGAACACAGGCTGCTTTTAAGTCCATAATGGACGTCTGTGGATGGTCTTAAACCAATCACGTAGGTTTTAGTGATGAGTGATTGATCTCCAGGGGGCCGCCTTTTGTAAGCGCTGTCTTTTTACATGAATGGGCTTTGTATGGCTCAGAGATTCATTCATAAGGACGAGGAGTAGACTGGGAGAGAAAAAAAGTCGTTCAATAATGTTGAGCTGGAAGGTTTCGCGTTCCATCAGCTGTTCTGCTTGCCAGATAACTTGAAGCGGTGATTAATGTTCATTGGCTGTGCCAGTATGTTATATGACTCTGGTTTATGGGCTGCGTGTACCGGATATATACACAGATGTAGGAATCTGTGTTCTGAACTGTGAAAGATAAAGGAACAGATCGCTGGGAATAAGTTATTTTTTCTTCTGCGCTTGCTAAGGAGACCTAGCGGGGTCTGAGCTGTAGACCTTAGAGAGACTTTGTTGGAATAAGTGTGACCCCATAACCGAATGGGGTACGGATTATGGATTTAATGAACGGTGCAGTTGTATATGGTGCGGTCTTTTAAAGAGCTGGCATACAATCTAGTCCTGTATTTTTTAGAAAATCATCCACCCCGATCTGGATGCTCTGTGGGTGCATGAGCGCCCACAATCAATGTACTAATCTCCCTGAATATCCAGGAGACTCCTGGATTTCAGCTTCACCCAAAGAGAGCAGAGCTTTCCCGGACCCTGCCCTTTTTTCCTGGTTACGTGGGAGGGGCTTCATGTTGCGGATTGCGGGATTGTGCAGCGGGGAAGCCACAATGGTGCAGTTTGACTTCTGAGGGTTGAGGTCTTAAAAGAAAGCAGCAGTTGGGAAAGTGCTGTGTGACAGTTGGGGTATTGCTGGGGGCAAGTAGCAGTCGAGGTGGAGGGGTGTTAAGGGCAAACAGCAGTTGGGGTACTGCTGGTGTTAGAAGGGAATATGGGCAGGTAGTGCTGGGGATAGAGAGGGGGCGAGGGTAGATAGCAGCTGGGGCAATGTCTGGGGTGCAAATAGGGGGTAAGGGGCAGACAGTACTTGGAGTAAAGGTAGTGGATCTTGATACCATGACCTCTTGTGGGTACTTTAGGACTGCGGTTGAGAACCACTGTTACTTGTATCATAACTTGTACCATAGAAATACAATCTGGGCCCTTTTATAAAGCACAGGGGCATTTTGCCAGGAGACCTGTGTGTTCTAGAGATCCCTTGTTAGAAAAGCATCCAGGCTTATTCTTATACAGGGTTGCCTACCCTCCCGGAATGGCCGGGAGGGTCCCAGGAATCGGGTCCCCCTCCCGGCCCCCCGGAAAGGTTGGCAATCCTCCCGCATATCCCCCCCAGCTCCCGCAATGTGTCCCTTGGCGGGGGGTCCGCGGGTAAAATGCCACGATCGCGGCATTTTAGCCCCGCCCCCGCTGTGCAATGCCTGAAATACCGGCATTGCACAGCGGGGGGCGGGGCTAAAATGACGCGACACTGTAGGCACGCCCCCCAACAGGGCAGCATCCGTGTGACCACGCCCCGAACCGCCTCTTTTCCACTCCCGGATGTGCCCCCCCCCCTGCCTACCAGAGCTGGCAGCTGAAAAGTCGGCAAGTATGTTCTTATATTGTAGCAGTGTTTTCTTTTTGCCTTTAATTTGTTGCCTTGGCCGTAACATCCGCCTCGCTAAGTCATTACATTATTCATAAACCCCATATATCCCAAACAACTCTTTTTGGACTTTATTTACTAAGACGAGAGTTCTACTGAAGATGGGATGTTACTATAGGCAACTGATCAGATTTTATCAATTATCTTCTAGAATGTGCTAAATAAATAAGTAGAAGATTTTGGTTGGTTACTAAGGGCAACATCCGATTTTCAATAGAACTCCCATCTTAGTAACCAAACTCCTTTTTGTTTCTCTTTAGCATCAGCATATGAGCTATATTGGTTTATTGGATTGTTTTGATTCTATTTTTGCTTCTTTAATGTTTAAATGTGTTCAAAACCTATTTTTGCCTGTTCGGAGCGTCCAACTGTCCATCATCCGTCGTGTGTGTGTGTGTTTCGCACAAGCTGTTGAATAGATCGAACAATAAAACCAATTCACCGTAATCTATTTTTATTTTCAATCTGATACGAATGTGGGATGAAGACAGATAGCCCGTTGGAATTACTGTACATTTACTGCGCTTTAGTCATGTCTTAATCACGGAGAAAGATACAATTAGTCTCCAGCGTCGACTAATTGTTTGCTTTGAAGTAACCCTGTTTAACCGGTGCAAACAGTTCTGTGCTTTGCATCCAGATTCCGTACGGTTTGTAACTGTAAATGGTAAATTTCATTGATGTGCCTTGTTATTAGATAAGGTAAAAATGGAAGCAGCGGGCAATTTAATTAGCTACTATTTTTTTTCTGATTTAAGTCATTAGTTTGATGAACTTCAGAGCAATGCTTATGGCTCCTAATTAACCATGTTAGTCATTTGATTGAATAATCACTTTGGAAATGTTTCTGCAATTTGATTAGGGCCTGACCCACTCACATCGTCATAAATTAACAGTTAAGACCTTTTTTGAGCAGCAGAGGAGGGATCCCGAGTAATCTGTGGGAAATCGGTGTCCTCTCGCTGGGGTTCTGCAACCTTCTTGCAACTCCCGATAGTCTGCAGCCTTGAAAATGCAATTCTTGTCCGAATGACAGGACAATATTTACCTTTGGCAAACCTAGTAATCTTCTCTAAGAACATGATATCCGATGCCCATGTCAAAATGTGTGCCCAGCAAGCGTTTTAAGAAGGCTGATGAGTAACACCAGCTTAGTTGTATCTATCCCTTTCGGAAGTGAAGACGCTGTGCTCATTCTTCTCGTCTTCTCTTCTGTTTTTTTTTTTTCAACTACAAAATAGAGTCCTAGAAAGCAAATTGGGAAATCCGGCCTTCATTCTTTTCAATTGTGCTTCCATTTTTAGGTGTAGGTTTATCCTAATTGTGACTTTGAGGCTTGTCTAGATCTTCTGGGAAATTGACGAATTCGGTCCAGGGGACTGATGTTGCGGGTCTGCGCTTGTATAACAGGGAGAATACACATGTGCAGATCCACTGTGCGAAGGCCTTTGAGGAGAATCACTCTAGTCAAGGTGCTCGCACAGAGCGTGGTGGGTAGGGGGCATGCCGGGTGCCGAGGCGTGCACACAAAGAAACCGGTGGGCGCGCCCAGAAAAACTACCAAGTATACCGCACCCAGTTTGCAGAGTGTTGCGCTATTTGTGGGTCTAGGCGCCAAATTTAAATTTCAGTCTTTCAGCAGATGAAGAGGTCATACAATAGACACACTGACTAAGCAGCCACAGCAGAAGTGATCGCTTCCAGACCACCAATAGTCTGGTCAGTGTAGCCTTCTATTCAGCGCCATTTTGAAAACCTTTATATAATTGATTTGTGATGAGTCGGACTCAGGCATTCATGAAAACCTCACCTCCCAGGATGGCTGAATATAGATTGAGAATACATCTCTGCTGCTATGGCGATGGAAACTATTCAGGCCTCAGAGAGAAGGCCAGTTGCCATTTTGAATATTTAAAACTCTCAGGTCGCCCATATTCAACTGAAGCAGCAATTTTTCATGGCAAACCTAATTATTTTATTTGTGATGCCCAGTGGGCACAAAACAACAGATTCCACTGTCAGCGGTGGTTGCACCTTAATGGTAGCGCGTCCACCGTATATAATTTACACAGCACTCCTGTTATCTGTAGGACTTTGCTTTGGACAAACACAAATTATTTAACACTTTACTTCTATGTACTATGCCTTGTAAAGAGATAACGTGGAGAGAGATAAAATACCAACCACGAGCTCCTAACTCATTTTTCAAACACAGCTTATAACATGGCAGTTAGGAGCCGATTGGCTGGTGCCATATCTCCATCTGCTTTATCTCTCTCTCCGCGGTTTAGTATATAGACCCTGAAGTAAAGTATTTATCTCTTCATCCATCCTCATTTTATCCATATGCACTAACTACTAGAGGAGGATTTTTTTTCTGCGGATCTCAACTCCAGTCCTTAAGTACCACCAGGTCATGTTTTGTGGATTTCTTTAATCCTTCACAAGCGAGTTAATCTAGTTTGCCGAGTTAGTAATTGTCCCACCAGCCAGTAATCCTCAAAACATGATCAATTGCGAAAATGTAAAGGTTGAAGTCGAGGGCCCCTGAGCTATATAGAAAGCATTAGGGTGACTGCTAGGACTATAAATAAGCCATGTTTCTAAAATAAGAAACCTCTTATTAACTCTTATGTGGGGTACACACCAGGATGACCCACTCATGTGGATCGTCAGCGTTTCTTCCGACCCGCTCACGATGACACGGGGGCACGACCCGCTCACGATGTGCACCGTGAGCGGTACCGATCCGATGGCAACCCGCACCCGGGAGTATGGTCGTTTCCAGATCCTACCTGCAGCAGGTAGGATCTGAAGAACGCCCGACCCGCGGGACTGCGCATCGGATCGGTATCGGTCCACACCAGGACAGAAAAGGGCCCAATCGCCACACAATCTACATCCAATCGGTCGGAATTGGATCTAGATTGATGGGATCGGACCCTTGTCGTCCTGTTGTGTACCCAGCATAATTCATTCATTTTGATTGGTGCCTTTCACATAAATCAGCTTCTTCTTGTTTGATTGAACCCTTCAAGTGCCAATGTTGAGAGAGATCCTCAAAATGAAAACAAGAAATGTGTTCCTCCATCAGTGCGCTGAGCAGCCTTACTAGTGATGTATGAAGGGTATTCCCTTTAACCCTTTACAAAATAATGGTGCACAACAAGAATGTATACATAACTTAGTTCAGGCGCTGGTTAGTTCAAGATCATTCACTCCTCCCATCAATGGTTATTAGGGCGGTATCATGTGAATAAAAACTTAATATAGTGAAGTACAGTCAAATAACACTTTAATACATAAAATCACTGGTAAACCACAATTCGATTTCCAGTGAAAACAGGTATATTACACAGGTATATCCTACAGGGCATTCCCTGCAATACATAGATAAAATTTCCAAAGTGTGCATAAGACCTTTTTCAAGGTCCAAATGTTTAGACCTTGAAAAAGACTCATATTGAAGTCGAAACGCGTTGGTCATCATCGTGAGCGGACAGACGGATCGAGAGTGACGGTGCCAGAGGGTGGAAGCTGACTGGGAGAGAGTTGCCCCGGGACAATTTCTGCGTTTGCGCTTGTTAATACTAAAAAAAACAGTCGCTGTGAGCGGCGCTGGAATTTTTAGCGGATGTTTGTAAGGATCGCCCACCGCAACGTTGGCACTGAAAGGGTTAATCTATAGAAATCGATCCACAAATGTTGTTGTAGTGTGGGTGTAATATACATCTGAGTATACAAGTGTGTGTTTTTAGGTTTTTGCTAGCTATAAATAAAAAATTTTTTATAGAGCGATCGAAAAAAAAAAATGTATAATTTTTTTTTTTTTCTTGAGGGAGATGAGTCTGATGATCATTTGAAGAGTGCACGGAGTTGAGAAATGCAATTAATCAGAAAATATTAGTTCAGGCAAATGTGAATCAGATTTGCACAGAAATCTTTGTGCTATTTTAAGTAAAGTGTGATTGCCAAAGGAGCTGACCTTTAGCAAGGTTGATTATGCTGAAAGTTTGAGTTCAAGTGACTGCGTTAGATAAAATCAATGTTCTCCGTATCGGAGCCTCATCCCGCAGTGCCATGTGCGTGTGTCTGGGGGAATGTTGGGCCACGTGTTGACAGGTTCCCTCTCGCTGCAGCTCGTGTCCCTTTCTGTTACATTTCTGTCGTCAGCCTGTCTCATTGATAACCTGCGCGCTCTCCGCTCCAGACACTCCTCTGATTAGCATTGTCTTTGTTTCCCTTGCAGAAGTGCCTAGCTGCCATTCCATTTACATGAGGCAAGAAGCTTTCCTGGCCCACCCCAATGGCGCAGAAGGTATGCCCCCTACACCTGTCTCACTACAGTGCATCACTCAGGGCTAGATGTATGAAGCAGTGAAACGGGAGAAGTGAGCCAGAGGAGAAGTGGTCCATGGTAACCAATCAGCTCCTCTGTATAATTTTATATTAGGCAAATTACAGATGTTACTTCAGTGCTGATTGGTTGGCATGGACCACTTCTCCTCTGGCTCACTTCTCCTCCCTTATCACTGCTTCATACATCTACCCCTCATCCTCGGCCTAGCGCTTATGCTCTTCTGTTTCCTTTGCAGGTTGCATGTTTGAGAAAGGTCCCCGGCAGTTCTTTGATGACACTTGTGTGGTCCCTGAGAAATTCGATGGTATGTGCTTTCATATCTATACTAGTTACCAGCCCGTCAAAATGAGGGAACAACACAGTAATAAGCGCCAGTGGGTGTGCTCGCCCGAATGGTGCACACCAGGCACCACCTAGTGGCCAGCGGCATGCAAAACACTTGAATTCCCCCTATAAAGATGAGGCCGCAATACCCTTTTTTGTCTGTTTACCTAATGGGCAACTTCCTGTCGTTTCTTGGCCAGACAAGGATTGTCCCATGGATGATCATGTAACTGATGTCTGTCTAGGCTTTAATATCCATTTAAAAATTCAATTGTTCAGGATTATAAGATTTGCTGAATTTTAATCAACCTAATTTAACTACGAGAGATTTCATTCTGAAGGTTCACTGTTTCGTAGAGTGCAGCAACAATGTTGCAAGACATTTACATTCGCTGCGGCTGCACAGAGTCCTATTTGTAGTAAATGTAATTTGAAGCTACACCAGAGCAGTATAATCGTAGTCTCGGGGCTGTCCCCGTCACCCTGGGATACCAGAGGTTCCTCCCAGTGCACTGAGATTTGTCTCCTAGCCGATAACGATAACCCCGGGCTGTGTGACCCTCTGGATTAGCCGTGCGCATGTCCGGAACGTTCAGTACAACTACTCCTGGTTGTGGTTCTTATGTGTCTCTCCGCTTGCACTTTACAGGCGTTTGGAAGTGGCAGAACCTCGATGTTGTGATGCTTAAGTTTTAATGCGGAAAGGGTTTAAGTCTATTTGACTTTTATTTCCGTCGGTGTCTGCCGAAGAGGGGGCGGGCGCTGACGTCATGTGAATTTGGATCCCTACAAGCCTTGGGCTATATCAAACTTTGGAAAGAGCTGAAGTAGAGAGAGAGATAAAGTACCAACCAATTAGTGTCTAACTGCGATTTTACAAGCTGTTTGTTAAAATATGACAGGAACTGATTGGATGGTAGTTTACCGCTCTCCAAGGTGTAATACATGTTCCCCCTGAGAGAGAGAGAGAGAGAGATAAAGCGGTGACGTCTACTCCTTTCTATTTGTACTTTTGCTGAGTAACCAATGACAATAGCAAGTATAACTGTATACAGAGGTCACCTATAGACTGCCCAGTGCATAAACATTGGCATATTGCTGGCCTTATTATTGTCTCCTTCTGTAACGACTGGTGGAGATGTGCTGGGCTACTCTGCTGGGGGTGTGGGGGAGGGAGAGTGATAAAGTAGGTTGCCCAACGCAGTCCATCAGCTTCAGCCGCTACTGCACCTAAATACATTTATTCCACTTGCACATGTGTTTGGCAGCCATACATTGCAGCATCCAATGGGCAGAGAAATCTCTTCATCCTTTTCCTTTCTGTCCTTTGAATCCTTCTCTGACATCCTGATGTCCTTCCGTTTTTTTGCCCAGTCAAGGTGATGGCTGAATATAATTCATAGGTGAAGGGGTCAGTGGCGTGTTTGATTTCTGGGAAGAGGTGTGACTCATTGGCTATTTCCACCCGCGAGGGGAAGCTGTGAAGGACACTCTATTACGTTAGGTGACAGATACCAATTCTGCTTTTGCTTGTGTTTGATATTTTGTCACAGTGTTGAGGGGGGGGGGGGGCACAGCACAGTGCCTGAGGGGGAGGCCGACAGCACAGTGCTTGGGGGGGGAGGCCGACAGCACAGTGCTTGGGGGGGGAGGCCGACAGCACAGTGCTTGGGGGGGGGGGGGAGGCCGACAGCACAGTGCTTGGGGGGGAGGCCGACAGCACAGCGCCTGTGGGGGAGGCCGACAGCAGTGTGGTTGAAGATGGGCCGGCTGTTGCACTTTGCCTAGAAGGAGGCCAGCCTAAAGCCTAAAATCATGTATTGTCAGGGAGAGCACCTCAGTGCATCCAGCAAGAACAACACTGTTCTTTCCTGCCAGACAATGAAGTAGCAGTCATCCACATTAAGCAGGTGGGGGTGGGAACTTCCAAAGAGGACGGAACCCTCCGACCAGAAAACATTGTTATAAACTAACAACTCAGCCCCAAAGCTCAACGCCTTCACTGTAATAGGACTACACTAACCAGACCTTTTAAAAGGGGGCCCTCTTTACATTTTTAATACGACCTCTTATATGTATTCTGACTTTCTGCAATTTCTATCTGTATATCTTCTGTATGTATGGGTTAATACGCTTTGTACAGTAAATGCATATAAATGTTATAATAATATTGTATTCAAGGTGCAGATACAGATCAGAGAAATGCATCAGAATCTAAAGTACTGACATACTCAACAATATTCCAGGGTTGCCGACTTTGAAAAAATCCTCTCCGGGAGAAGCCTGGAGAGGAATCTTGCATTACGCGTTTTGGGGGTGGGGCTTAACTATGACGTCATTAAGCCCCGCCCCCACTGCAACAAATAGCCGCGATATCAGTTATCCATGGAGGGGGCGGGGCTAAAACGTCACGATTGTGCCATTTTAGCTCCGCCCCCTCCCCTGAGACCCGCGGATTGCGGCATATAAATGCCGCGATCGGGGGGCTCAGTGGGGGTCCCCCTAATTCCGGGAGGGTTGCCCACCCTTCCGGGGGCCGGGAGGAAGGACCCGATTTTCGGGAGACTCCCGCAAATTCCGGGAGGGTCGGTAACCCTGCAATATTCTATAGAGGCACTTATACATTAACAACACATGTATTATTTGAATATTAACAACACTTTCAGGCTATAGCTGAACTGATACAGTGAACGCTAGCTGTAGTCTCCCTGTAAATGGTCTGTGTGAATTGTATGATACTTTGCTATATAACTAGATTACTTGCATAATGGCACTTGGCATAAAGTTCTAGAACTAACTGTAGGTTCAGTGATGACTCACGCTGCCCGTAGCAACAGCTTAAACGGTTTTCCCTTCCTAAGTGGGGGATTGTGCACAAAATATGCTTTTTACTGAAGTAGAATTGTAACAAGACCGAGTTCACATCCAAACTATCCTGATTTTGTTGGGTTGGTCCCATTTTTCAGACATTGTCTAGTACGTCCAGTGGTTTGTGGTGTGACGGTGGCTGGGGGAGGGTTGGTGCATGCAAGCAGCATCTATTCTTGGGCAGTATAGAAGATGTAATTTTTAGCATGAATGCCTCAAAGCACTGAGGTCATGGGTTTGATTCCCACCACGGCCCTAACTATGTGGAGTTTGTATACTCTCCCCGTGCTTGCGTGGGTTTCCTCCGGGCACTCCAGTTTCCTCCCACAATCCAAATATATACTGGTAGGTTAATTGGTACTTAAAAGTATTATGTGTAACTACTCCCACCACCACAGATGTTTTAAACACACTGTGGTGTCCCCATTTCACTTTATGCCACACAGATATCCCCCTGTCACATTGCTCACCACACTAGTGGTGCAGCTATGTGTGGGGCTCCTGGGCGATTGCCCCGTATAACCTGTTGTTAACCCAGCCCTGGGTCCTACTAATGGAAATCCTGCTATGTGATGTTGGTTCTACCTCCAGAAATCCTGCTGTGCTGTAACTTAGTAATGCAAGTCCCACCTCTGGAAATCCTGATGTGTTGATGCTATGTCCCATTTGTACATTTCTTTGATGCCTGAGAAACACAGCCAGGGTGGAGTGGGCACAGCTAGGCAGTGAGATACATATTCCAGTCAAGGCGAGGTTAGACATAAGGTGTAATGTGGAGTATTTGCATAGAGTAGTTTTAGGGACTTTTCCCCACATTTCTAAAATAATCTTTGGGGTAAATTTACTAAAGCTACTTAAAATGAAAAATACCCATAGCAACCAATCAAATTCTGTCATTTTCTAGGATGCAATAGATAAATCATAGAGCTAATCTGATTGGTTTCTACGGGCAACATCACCTCTATTCATTTTTAGAAGCTTAAGTAAATTGTACCACTTAGTGCCGTAGTTATTAAACTGTGCACCGTGGCAGGGTACTTGCAGGGGTGCTTAGCATGTGACATATAAATTATATATATTTTGTTAATTTGGATTAATTAGAGATTCATGGGAATGGATTGTGTAGTTTGTCTACACTGTAAGAATAATTGTTCTCTGCACCTTATCATAATTCCGGGTTCTCTGCAATGTGTCAAACTTTTTAGGTTATTTGCACCTTGTCATACGTTTGGGTTCTCTGCACCTTGTCATACCTTTTGGGTTCTCTGCACCTTGTCATACCTTTTGGGTTCTCTGCACCTTGTCATACCTTTTGGGTTCTCTGCACCTTGTCATACCTTTTGGGTTCTCTGCACCTTGTCATACCTTTTGGGTTCTCTGCACCTTGTCATACCTTTGGGTTCTCTGCACCTTGTCATACCTTTTGGGTTCTCTGCACCTTGTCATACCTTTGGGTTCTCTGCACCTTGTCATACCTTTTGGGTTCTCTGCACCCTTTCAGTCTGTTGGGTTCTCTGCACCTTGTCATACCTTTGGGTTCTCTGCACCTTGTCATACCTTTTGGGTTCTCTGCACCTTGTCATACCTTTTGGGTTCTCTGCACCTTGTCATACCTTTTGGGTTCTCTGCACCTTGTCATACCTTTTGGGTTCTCTGCACCTTGTCATACCTTTTGGGTTCTCTGCACCTTGTCATACCTTTTGGGTTCTCTGCACCTTGTCATACCTTTTGGGTTCTCTGCACCTTGTCATACCTTTTGGGTTCTCTGCACCTTGTCATACCCTTGGGTTCTCTGCACCCTTTCAGTCTGTTGGGTTCTCTGCACCTTGTCAGCCTTTCGGGGTTGCCGCACCATCATCATTTTGAGAGTTAGACCATTAAATCTCCAGAAGACCGGCAACAAAATGACACTTTTTTGACCCATGTATTTAACCTATGAACTGTATTATTACTGCTGTACAGATATGTAAATGAATTTGACATCTGGACTTTATTTTTGCAGGTGACATTAAACAGGAGCCGGGGTTGTACCGCGAAGGGCCGACCTATCAGAGGAGAGGGTCACTTCAGCTGTGGCAGTTCCTGGTGGCACTCCTCGACGACCCCGGAAATTCCCACTTTATTGCTTGGACAGGCAGGGGCATGGAATTTAAACTCATTGAGCCAGAGGAGGTGTGTTCATTGCGTCATTGTAGTGTATCTTTGTCACATATGTATTGTTATTGGTACAGGTCTGTGCAGTTGTTTTAGAGTTTGCCATCGATTTCTTCAAGTATCATTTACAGGGTAGGAATGTTACCGTCCCCATACATGGTGTCCATGAAATGGTTCCTACATAGTGCACCTATGTAGGAACCATTTATTATTGGCTAATATAGGTATGGAGAACCATTGTGCTGTAGTAGGTCTTAAATAAAATTATTTCCAACAAAGGTTTGGGATATTGATAGAAGGCTGCCCCCTGCTGGTTTGTTACCATTGTTCTTATATGAATATCTTACCTACTGTATTAGCTATGGACAAACTGACACGCTCACTCAAAATGCAAATTCTTACTGTAAACTGCCGCAATCTATATAAAGTGCTGCCCAAATATCTGTATGAGAAGAAGTTGCTCATTTCTTTTTACCGTTACTTTTGCAAAGCTTTTCCAAAATGTACCTTCTTTTTTTTTTTTTAGTATATGTTTTCTTTGGGTGTAAACAATTATTTTATTAATGGTTTTAATTTCCCAACTATAACGTGCTTTGGTATTGTTTATAAAGTAGCATTTAATGACTTTCGGTCTGATTCAGATGCGCACGCTAAGCTGAATATACTCGGAGCCTAGGGTGTAGATTTACGCCACCGCAGCGAACACCCCCCCCCCCCCGAATCCCCTTTCTACGCTTTGAACGGTTGTGTGCACGTAAAGGAAAGCTCTGTTCGCAGCTGAAAGTAAGCCAGGACTTACTTTTCTGCAGCACGAATCGGGGGCGGGCTTTGATCATTACCTCATGCAGGCAGGGGCACTCCTGCGTTTGGTAGGGTCCGTCCACTGTTTGTTTTTTGTGGGAACACCCATGAAACGGAACACCCCCTGTCAATCCTGCAGCGAGCGCCCCAGCTAATGAAAATAACGCTGCAGGGGCTGTACATGCGCATTAGCGCCTATGCATGTGCGCAGTCCCCGCCACTGAGAACGGGGACTAATTCGGTGCGGACAGGTTTGAATCAGCGCCTATATACGGGTATTTTCTGCACTTTGCTGTACATTTTAAACCAAATTTAGTTTAACTAATTGATGGACTATAATCCACTGAGTGCGTCAGTGAAAAACAATGACTAATAAGTCTTTGCATCAAGGTTGTGCACAAGGTCTTGTCGTTATGTAAATTCTATTTATAAGCACGGAGTATATGGAAAGTGATAGCATAGGTTGGCATTGCAGACTTGGAGCGTCTTCAAGGCCGTCCTGGTTGTGAAATGCATCTGTACTAAATTTACTGCCGGTCTTGTTGCTTGTTAGTTGATCGTATTTACAAAGCACAAACCTGTTTCAACTTATTTATTCGTCATGATTTCCCCTTGAATCACCTTTTGGGGTCGACGTAGCCACTGTCGGCCTAAGTACTTTTGATCCTATAATCCATACCCCTTAAGATGTATAGGGCCTGATTCTGGTGTATTTACAGTGCGGGGGGGGGGGATGTTTGTACAGGGCTGCTCGCCTTTGGCGACTTGCAAAGTCACAGAGTCATCGGTGTGGGGGGATGGAGGTGGGCAGGGGGGCATTTGCATGGGGACGCCCAGCTTTCCCTGAGCATACCCACAAAAACGTTGGGTGCACCCAGGAAAACTCTGGACGTCCCCATGCGAATGCAGGCGGGTCCATGGCTTTCGGGGGCAGGCTGACGTCACAGGACATGTGACATTCTCTGAACCGGACGCAGCAAATGTAGGTCAGTACAGACTGACTTTTATTGGCCAACAGGGGAAAGATCATTCAATGGTCGGCATAGAAGGATTTTGCCCCCGTACGCTCCCCTGCAAATGGGTATTTACACAAAATATCCATTTGCAATGTGGTGGGGATGTTCGCACGGTGGCGGGGGATCTGGTATTCGCTCACATGACGGCGGGCGGTGTTCTATGGCTAGCTATACAGCAAATTTACGGTGCTTAACGAGTCAACCAAAATCAGGCCCATAATAAGGTTAATGGGTACTTGTGTAGTTTCACGGTGCCAGCATGGCGCCGTGCTACTTCCGGGTTCTACGCTCGCCACAAACTATATTAAAAAAAGTAACTTCACTAAAATCTAAATAGCGTAGCGAGCCACCAAGCCCGCAGCGTGGGCGAGCGAAGCGAGCCCCGCAAGGGGACTCAGAAGCACGGCGCCATGCTGGCGCCGTGAAACTATACAAGTACCGGTTAATGTATAGCAAAAAGAAGGCGGCTTAAGGTGATACTGGGAGGATGAGGAGTAATGTTCTAAAGTAAAACAAGAGGCTGAAGGGGAAACCACGGACACATTAATTGGTCTATTTTTTAAGCTGTTTGTTGAAGATTGAAAACTTATACAAACAATATAAAAGCACAAGTATACACTAGGCATACGTCCGATCCGGCAGATGGAAACAACATATCGGGCATATCGTTTAGTCACATGTACCGGCAATCACATGCTCCCGTGGCTTGATTGTCATGTGGTCCTGTCGGGCGGCGATATTGGCCACGAGATGCAGGGGAATGCAGCGGTGAACGATATACAGTATATTGCTATATGTAGTTCCGTGTGTAGGGCAATGCTGATATGTTGTTATATCAATAATGGTGCAAGGAGATCCATGCATTGTTATAAAGCGGGTAAAAAAAACTCATACGCATAAAAAAGGACAAATACAAAACCCCACGCATAGAAAAAGACGAATACAAATGTGTAGATAAGAGAAAACTCATAGAAGATTCTGTGTTGAAAAACATAACTTTAAATAGCAAATATGACAAGTAAGGAACAGGGCGGGGGTTAGGAAAGGATGGAGGGGCCTATACGGCCTACTTATGTAAATTTGCGCAGAGCAAAGTATAAGGTAGTATTTAAATGAATAGAGGAAGAAATAAGTATATATTTCTAAGGAGGGTATGACAGGTACACATCCACCAATTACAGTCAGTTAATGTTCACACGAAATGCCATTTGGTGTGTTATAATCACATAATTATCTACAAATTGTTCTAAGTGAGGTTCTAATCGGTGAAAGCAGCGCTCCCGTTTAATGTGAAATTGACTATACGCACGCCTCTTCCTTTTTAATATGCTACCAGGGAACAACAAATATATGTACGTTGCTGGAAGATAATACTACAGAGACTCTATCTTCATTTTCAGGTTCGACTGCAGTTTGGCAAAACGATGCTACACTGCAATTGGTAGATTTAACATGTGCAGAGAAATTTGGAGTTGGAAGGGGAGGTGTCTAGATCAGGGTTGCCTACCCTCCCGGATTGGCCGGGAGGATCCCGAAAATAGGGTCCTCCTCCCGGGCCCCCGGATAGGTGGACAACCCTCCCGGATTCGGGGGGACCCCCACGCCACCCCCCGATTGCGGCGTCTTCCCCCTGACCTCTGCATTTAAATGCAGCAATACGCTGGTCTCAGATGAGGGGGCGGAGCTAAAATGTCCACAATTGCGTCATTTTAGCCCCGCCCCTCCACAGAGAACAGCGAATTGGGATATTTTCCATCCGGGGGGCGGATAGAAGCCTTATAAAGTTGGCAACCATGGTCTAGACTCGCCTCTAAATAAAGCTGTCCATAATTTGTGGGCTGCATGCAAAAGCAGCCAGTATTTACCCTGCATTCAACAATGTAAACGTATTTGTACCCCTTGCCTTGTATCATGCTTTGCCCAGGTGCAAAGTTCTTTATTTACGTATTTTATTGCTCTTGCTCCAAATTCTTAATTGGTTCCGTTGAATGATCTTTGCGACATGTAGTCAAATAAATAATTTGAACATTGTGTTTGTGGTCCCAGGTGGCACGGCGATGGGGTATTCAGAAGAACCGCCCGGCTATGAACTATGATAAGCTCAGTCGCTCCCTGCGTTACTATTATGAGAAGGGAATTATGCAGAAGGTAAGACATCGACATTTCAAATTAATATTCTACAATGGATTGGATGTTTTGAAACTGCATTTTGTTATGGTTGCAGACTTTTGTCTTTCCTGGTGGTCATATTGGGGGCAAAGACCAGATGAGGGGCTCACGTTCAAGGTCAGAGTAAGGGGAGACCGGGTCACTTTAGACAGGGGGCCCCCTCCCACTTATCATTACTGGCCGTAAACTCAGCACTGCCTATGATTAAAAACCCTCCCATGATGAGCCGGCTGCTGCTGCTGTCCTTCATGGGCTTGAGAAGCATATGATGAGCCACATCAAGCAGAGCTCAGCACAATCCTCTCAGCCTCTGACCTCTTGTGCAGAGTCTCATGTTTCAACTCACAGTAATGCACTGCACACATGATTGGCTAGTGGGTGGGCCTAAGTCCCGGTCGGGGAGCGGAGCCCCAGAAGTAAACAGAAGACCGGAGAGTGCTTACAGTGGGGCAGGGGTCCCGGAGAAGCCCTGAAGATAGCTGGTGAGTGTTTTCTATCCACAGATGCCCCAAATGGATACTACTGGGCAAGGGGACCGATGCTCTGTGGCAACATAGGTAAGTATTGGATGAATGGGCTCTGTGTGCAATAAAGTTTTACGCTCAGTGTGTGTGTGTGTGTGTGTGTGTGTATTTATTTAACTATTTGTACTACTGTGGGACTACAAGTCCCAGCGGCCAATTTATTGCCCCACATGCTGGGACTTGTGGTTCTCCAAGTCTCTGCATGTGGTGCAGGCTTGCCGGGACTCTGTTCCACAGCAATATACAATAGGATTCTTTCTATTTTTTTTTACACCATTTTATCAGCTCAATGCCCACCGCCCAGGAGCATCGAGGACAGCCCCGGGCTTCAACATGGGCAGGTAAGTTCTGGAGGGGGGGACCCCTTCTTTGGGGGGGGTCCCCAGGACCCCTGCCCATGTTTACCGGTCAGAGGGATGAATGCTTTGGCCGGCGGGACCCCGGCTGTGGCATTACTGGCTGGTTGGGCCCGGTGCTGGTTCTTGAAATACGGGTTACCACTAGTCATTTTGGCCCCCGTATTTTGGGGGGACAAAATGACTAGGGGACCCCCGTATTTCAAGAACCAGCTGGTTTTGTTTGTCCCTGTGATTTTGTGATACCTGGACTGGCTGGTTATGCCCAGGAGGTTTATTTTTTATTAACACAAAATCGCAAGTCTGAAAATTGCACTAAATCGCATCATATCTCACTTTTTTGCCGCAAATTCACATCTCATTACATATGCAAATTCGCTGCAAAAAATTCAGTTTTCAAAGGTGCGATTTTTAAACATGACCAAAAATCAACCAACTATTACATTTCAACCCAGCCCACATCTGAGCCAGTCCCCGGAACAAAGCAGGCAGCCGCCGGCACCTCACGTTCCACCTTCCCACCTGATTAGAAGTGGGCAGCTCTGACTGCCGCAGGCATCCCCTGCAACCCTTCCACCTCCTTACCAGCCCCCATAATCCGTCTCTGCCTGGTGCAAACGCTTTGTTTAGAAACCTTTTATAGTTGTTATTGTTACCCCTTGGAAGATGGCTGCTAGACAACTGGTGTAATTTTAATTTTTTCTTATCGTTTTTAAGGTCGCCGGCGAGAGATACGTGTACAAATTTGTGTGCGACCCAGAAGCCCTCTTCTCTATGGCATTTCCGGACAATCAGCGGCCGTTATTGAAAACAGACATGGAGCGGCACATTAATGAAGAGGACACCGTACCGCTTTCCCATTTCGACGAAAATATCCCGTACATGCCGGACGGTGGCTACTGCAATAGTCATCCATACAATGAAGGATACGTTTACTAAACGCTAAAGACACAAAACTCTGAGGATCGTTTTACTTTTCTTCGCAAGATCCAAGAAAAGCAAAATATACTTTTTTTTATATATATACATATAAATATATATATATTTAGTAGATCATAAATGGGCTTTTCCTGTTGCATATCTCCTATGGTCTGCCATGGACAGAGCACTTTATTTGCGGGACTGGGGATGAAATGTAAACCGTGTATGTAACAGGTCAAGAAAAAAGATGGATATAATATTCCTTTTATGCTTGGGAAGGGAACTAAAGCTTGCGGTACACCGTTACTAAGTCATGTCTGTTTCTTATATTCCCCCCCCCCCCTCCCCCCGTTTAAGATTTCATGATATATTAGAGCATTGTTTTTTCTACAAGCGCAGGGTACAGTTAATTTTTATTGTATAAATAGGAATTTGTTGAAATGTAGGCGTTGTCGATGTTTTTTTTTTATTTTTATCTGCTTGAGGTATTTTATATGAACCCAGAAAACTATTTCAGATTTTTTTTTTTTGTAGATTGTATTTATTTGTTGTTTATATATTGTTTTGCTGTATGGATTAGTTGCAAAGAAATTCTGGTGGCCGGGCAGCAAGTCCGGGGGCTTTTTCATGCACCACTTGAGCTATAGTAGTCACAATTTACGCAAGTGCAAAACCATCATTTATAAATAGGGCCTGATTCATATCAGATTGCTGGGCTACTTGGCGCTTTGATGGCTGTGGAGTGATCGGGACTGCTGTCAGTGTCCCTCCCATTGCAAAGGATGCACCTGTGTTTTCTGGAAGGGATGCTGAAACCGCTGGCGTGCCGCCCACAAATGGCCACCAGCTGTCAATCAGTCAATAATCACTCAGACTGCTAATTCGTAGCCCAGTGAATAGGGCTGAATTATCCCCATACTTATGGATAAAATCCCTGAACACCTGAGTCAAGACATTTTAGGCAATTGGGTAAAGGGCAGAGGAGCTGCTGGTCCAGGATATGCAGTGTAGAGATGGGTCATGAAGGGCCCACCATTGAATACAGTGTTAGGTGGCCAAGGTTACACGGTGGGGTAAAACACTAGACAGGGTGTGGCCAGCCACCGCAATGGGACTTGGCCAATCCAGTAGAGAGGTTGTGCAGAGAACAGGGCCACTTTAGAAATTAGGTTGCAGAGGTGTGTCAAGAACGCCCACTTTGACAGGAGGACTAATCTACGTGTATAGAATCTTACCAAGCACATGAGTTCATCCATGATCCTTCTCTACCAAGTTACTGTTCCATAGAGGATGGGTTGGGCCTACTGGGGGATTTCCCTTTGCACCTTAGGGCCAGTTTGACTCTGAGGATGTGTATAGTAATTTCCGTCACCTACTGTCCCAAGATCCTGAATCCCTAGTAACTGGTACGATGACTGCTGCAACCATAATTCTCCACCATATGCTGTAAAACTGCGCTACAGTGGCTCAGTCCAGATAGTTAGGCAGAACCTTCTTGAAAGCTATGTTGGTATGTGACCCCCAAAACAGAAGCTTGCCCAGAAGTGGTTGAGCCCTTGTAGACTAGCCATTTTGGTACTTGTGTAGTTTCATGGCGCCGTGAGTCTGTGTCCAGCTGTGGGGCCAACTCCATGCCAACGTGTATAGTTCGTACCCCCACTATCCACGTTGGCATGGAGTTGACTTTAGATAGCGTGGCGAGCGTAGTGAGCCACCGAGCCCGCAGCGTGGGCGAGCGCAGTGAGCCCTTCAAGGGGACACAGACACACGGCGCCATGCTGGTGACGTGAAAGTACACAAGTACCGCCATTTTTACCTAGCATGGTCATGCAACACAAAAGCCTTGAGTGAATTAGGTGTGCAAGCCCATGTCCCATGCAACAGCAAACATCTTAACTGCTAGTATACCGATAATGAAGAACTCTACCCAAATCCTAATTTAGGTAGACAACTAAAACCACATCTCGAGATCTTCAGGTAGCACTTGCTAAGGAAACATTTGTGGTTCTCCCGATCAACCAAGTCTTCAACCTTCAGAGTATACTTCATATTTTTGTTTCCATAAAGCATGTTGCGGCATCTCTCGGACATGAATTGCCCAGTGTGCGCTATGGAAGCCCGGCTCCTCTGACTTGTTTTTAATCATGCCTCTGAGTGGTCTACCTCAAACCTCTTGTGGACCATTGAACGGATCAGTGTTCCTAGTGGATCGGGAGAACATGGTGACCCAAAACTCAGTGCAAAACTTTTTTTCCAAGCTTTGGGCGGAGTTAAATAAAACAAATTTACATATGCATTTTTTGAATGTTATAATATACATTTTTAAATTGTTTTTTTTGTGGCTAAAAAAATATAAAAAAAATGTACAAGGATTAATGATGGTAGCTTTCAAAATGAGTAAATACAGTATAAATAAGTTATTTAATCAATAGGAATTAACTGTACTCGGTCATAGAATGTTATGCTGTTTTATCTACAGCACGAGACGTTTGGGAAGGAGAAATAAAATCCAATACACTAAATAGATACTTTTAGTCATTTTAGACACGTTACCCATTAATATGCATTTATGCCTTTTACTGCTGTGTTATGTTCATAACATGTATAAATGCTAGAAAAAATGCTTCTGCTGCTGTATATTTTCCCTACTACTCTCTTGGATGCTAGATTTATTATAAGGTCATTATACGCACTGCTGTAACTACAGGTAGCATTTCAGGACAAAGTAGATGACTCAAATCATTTATTGCTTTGGACATAGCTTAATGCACTGCTATCAACCGCTACGCATCAACAAACGACTGGTTGCTGTGGGAAGCTCAGCGGGATCTTTTATAACACGAAATACAAAGTTGTCTATTAGCGAACTGTTAGGACGCGAGTTGGAAGCTGAAAATGTATATCGACTGGATCTGCTACCACCCGCTTTGGATGTAAATGAAAAGCGAATGTGATCGGGAGAATTTAAAAATTTTAAGATTACATTTTTGTTTGATTTTTTTTTTTTTTCCAGAAAAGACCTGTACAGAAAGACTATGTATTGAAAATGTATGGGAATTAAATGGGTTCTGTGTTTTTTTTTTTTCCCCCAAACAAGATTGAAGTTCACTTATAAATGGAAATACGGATGCACTCTTTTTTTTATTTTTTTTGTCAAAAATATCTCCATTGGCGCTGTGATACGGAAAGGTACAAACCGCGCAAAGGCTAATTCTGATGAATGTATTTGCGCTAATGGGATTTTTAACCTGCCGATTGACCAAACTTTATGCAGGATTTGTTCAAAATTTACTAAACACTTTGTCATTCAATTAAAAAAAAATTGTATACAACCTCTCCGTGTATTTCTAAGTGATTTGTAAGCTGTTGCGTTTATCGATGCATGTACTGTAACTGAATTTCACTCATGGTTTATTGCATACTTGCAGACTTTATATGTCTCCTCTGCTCTGTGGCATTTCCGTGGACGAGGCCGGAGCTTGATATAATCAAACCCCACCCCCATTTCACTTAATGCAGTGATTCGGGGCAGGGAGGGGCTAAAATGACATGATTTTAATTTCAGCCTCGTCCCCTCCCAGAAGATAGGGCTGCGGGGAAGGGGGGGTACTGATAAATGTGGGAGGCTTGCCTGCCCTTCCGGGGGGCCGGTAGCGTCCATTTTGGTATGGTTTACTGCCTACAAAGATATTGTAATACATGGTATTCTTAGAAAATTGACACCCTCAGGTGTTTCCCACTCAGTCACCCCCCCCCCCTGACCTGCCCACCCACGTTTTCCCATTTATGCCTCAGCTTCTAAAAATTAAAAGAGGTGATGTTTCCTCCCACAGCAGCCAATCAGATTCGGTCTATCATTTCTCTATTGCATCCTAGAAAATGATAGGCGTAATCCGATTGGTTGCTGTAAGCGACATCACCTTTTTAATTTTTAGAAGCTTTAGTGAATTTACCCAGGACTTGTCATAATTGAATAAGATTTATAATATATTTATAATAATAATAATTTTTAAAAAATTATTCACGTTTCTGTACGTAATGTCACAATGTACTATAATTGCTATCTAATTTACATCTGATTTTAAAAACGCATTACGGTGAACAGAGTTGGAAGATTTTATTTCAGTTTAAGACGGGGGAGTGAGGTGGTGTTACATAGTAACATAGTAATTAAGGCTGAAAAAAGACGTTGGTCCATTGAGTTCAACCTATCTAATTAGTAACTACTGACTTGAGTAAGTCTTATCTATAGGATTCCCTTAGTGGGCAAAAATGTATCCAGTTTTGATGTAAATTCATTAACAGTAGTTGCTGTAACCACCCAATGAGTTCCAGAATGTTACTGCTCTAATGGTGAAGAATCCTCTTCCTAATTCAGTACGGAAGTCCCTGGGCAGTGGGTGCGAGGCTGATGGCAATTAAAGTGTTAAAAAAGGGTAAAAATAAGGTAAATGTACTAGAACTGCACCCCAGCATACAGGGCATTAATGGTTCCACTGGGACTTGTAGTCCCCCTACAGAACAATACCCAAAAAACACACACAAATAATAAAGTAAATCTTTCTTACACACTCCATACAAACATTCTCACCTATCTTGATCCTGTTCTGTCCTCTTCTCCAGTAGAATCCAAATGGGTACCTGTGAAATAAAATTATACTCACCATACCTCCGGAGTAGATTCCGCCCTCTTTGGTCCAAGTAGGCAAAGCAGGGCTTAAAAAAAACAACACCAAACAGACTGAGGAGCCGCACGTGTGTTTACACTTGCAGCTCTTTACTGAGAATGAGGGAATCCGGGGAGTTCTGCATTTGATTGAATGCACGCATCTCCATTGATGTGCATGTTATGAGTTTAACATAAAAGCCTATATTAAAGTTTTAACATACAGTAGGTGTCTATGGTGGAAACCAGCAATTCAAGCTGACCGCAAAGTTAATTGGGGTCAAGTTTGTGGTTGTCTCCAACGGACTTTCCAGTCAACCTGAATTGCCGATTCCCACCATAGACACCTACAGTATGTAGTAGTAGTAAAAACCTTTGCAGGCTTCAGCACAATATGGATGGAATATGTGTTGCATTTTCCATTCGTATTTTCTGCTGAATTTGCTCCCAAATTCAGCAGTACAAATATTAGTAAACAAGCCGACCACCGTAGAACTCACGGACATATACGTCCGAGTTCTATCGATAGTGTACGCATTCATACACCCGAAAATCGGCTGAAGTTGCTGTTCGTAAAAATGGCAAATCAGCCGAATTCCGCTGATAATAAATCAACCAAACGACTGATACGGCCGTATTTACGATCGAATAGGTGCATTCGTACCCATTTGCCCAATGTAAATTTACCCCGTTATGTTGTTTTCTGAGCAGCTGGTGTATACAAATTTCAAGCTAGTGTATGGTTATGGGCAATATGGGAATTTATATAATGTCTAAAGTAAGATCAAGCTCCCCTCACCCTCCAGCAACATCTCAAACTGCAATGTTCTACTAAGTTTCCATCCAAAAACACTCTATTAAGTAAGTCTATATACATCTCGGAAACTTGTCTTAGTAACAAATAAAATTGTTGATTCTACATGTTTACGAGCTGCCTGTCCGTTATAATTTCAGCTAATTAGTCTGAGTGGAAAAATAAGTGAAAGGTTCACTTTCTAGGTCAATTTCATGTTTTATTTGACACCTTAACAGACCTGGTAAAGTAAACACGATAATATAATTCACTACACACCATTCTGTAACGAGCTATAAAATCCCCAATTCACAGACGGTGCGGCCGCGACAAGCACAGTACATGAAATGCCATCTACTGTCTCCAATTTGGCTGCAGTTTGATGCATTGCTGAATGTATTTGCGTCACAGGACCAAATATTAAACAATTATACTATTTAGAAGCATGAGTCATTACTGGAGCATAGTCGTATATTTTTAAGGTAGGGGTTCAAAGTTCCATGTGTTTTGTGGAAGAAAACCTCTTTTATTATAATAGGTATATCACCAGTTTGGTGATAAACTTTAGTAAATGTTTGAAATAAATGCACAGACCACCTGTCATATTTATTTTATTTATTTATTAACAGTTTCTTTTATAGCGCACTCATATTCCGCAGCGCTGTACAGAGTATAGTTGAACATTCACATCAGCCCCTGCCCCAGTGGACCTTACAATCTATATTTCCTACCACATGTACATGCACACACAGACATTCTAGGGTTAATTTTGTTGGAAGCCTATTTACCTACCAGTATATTTTTGGATTGTGGGAGGAAACCGGAGTACCCGAAGTAAACCCACGCAAGCACGGGGAGAATATATAAACTCAGCTCAGTTAGGACCATAGTGGAAATGGAACCCATGACCTCAGTGCTGTGAGGTAGTAATGCTAACCATTACACCATCCGTGATATAATAGAGTCTAATGCTGGGTACACACAAGGACAATAAGGCCCAAAACAAGCCAATTCAGATACAATCTCGACCAATTGTATGTAAATCGGCCATGTTTTGGGCCATTTCGGTGCTCTTTTGATGCGATCCCGTTCTGATGTGCATCCCCGCGGGCCGTTAGGTCTTTTCTGAGATCCTACCTGCTGCAGGTAGGATCTCAGAAAGGACCATTGTAGTGGGTGCGGGTCATGATCGGATCGCGATCACATCAGGGCATTTTCCTGTACCGGTTGGCGGCTCCTTCAGCTCGTGAGGGGGCCGTACGTTCCTGTGATGACCTGCTCATGAGCAGGATTGTCCTGGTGTGTACCCAGCATAAGTTTGTGATTGCTACTTTAAAAAAAAAATTCTTGCACCTCTGGAAAACTTCCCCCACTTACGAGGAACAGAAGCTGCTGAGGTGGATTCCTGTGTGCACATAACAGACAGAGGGGCAGATGTATTAAGCCTGGTGAAGAGATAAAGGGTCCACTTCAAACATGATCTCTCAGGTCCGAATTCATCCCCGTCCCTGATGGTTATGGAAACTCTGGGAGCAAAAGGCTCCGGCGAGCAGTTCGCTCCAGGAGGGGCAGGTAGGGAAGCGGTGAGCGGGAGGAAGCAGACCATTGTTTTATGGGCGTTCCCATAAAAAGCAGAGGCAGGTCTTCTGGGTGCCAGTGGCTGACGTCACATGACTTTAGCGTCCGCCCTCTTTTCAGCCATCTCTGTCCTGGATAAAAGTTAGTATAGACTTAATCTGTTCGCTGAACCAAACATATGCAGCCTACCGAACAGATCTGAATCATGCCCAAAGTGGAGATAAAGTAGATGGTGATAATGCACCAGTCAATCAACTGTGTTTGAAAAATGACAGTTAATAGTTGATTGACTGCTGAGTTATCATCTCCACTTTGGACCTTTTTCTGGTCCATTCGCATGGCCGTGTGTGTCCACACGGTGCGATTTGTACTATCGATTTTGACTATATAGTTACAGAGCAAATCGCACCTATCCCGATGGGCAGCCCAGCGGCATTGGAGTTACATCTAAAAATAGACTGTGCTGCATTGAGCAGCTTGGCCCCCGCCGTGCCGTCCCTCCCTCCCTTTCAGCAAATGCCGGAAAACACCTCCGGATCCCGGTGGCCATCGATATTGGCAGCTGCCACATCGGCCCGTGTGGACAAACCATTAGAGAAATATGAAGTATGAAACAACAAAAAAAGCAACAAAAAACCCAAAGTACTACTTAATGTATGTAGAAACAGATATTCGTGATTAATTCCAATGATACTGCTAAAATCACAGTGCTACCACGCCAATAGTGAACAATGAAATGGCAGTCTTAGTAGGAGCATAATTAATTATTGTGAGTTAATTGTCATGGTGCGAAAGCAATGGGGTTTGCAATTAATGAGCGAGAGACAGTGTGGGAGTCGACAATTGTCACTTGTGTTCAGTGTGGATCATCTCTTCACCCGCTCAGTCACTGGCTGCTGTGTACCAGACAATAGAATGTTTCTGTCCTCCCCAGAGTCACAGGTGGATTCGCCGTATTTCAGTCTTGTTTTTATTACAAATGATCATTTTAATTCATTGTAGCAAAATGACACAGGATCGCAAAATCGTCTTCAAATATATGCTCTAGTAATACAACAGGTACCTGACTAAAAAAAAAAGCGATAAAAACAAAAGAAAAACAAATAAAAAATATATTGCGTAATGTTAAAGACAACTTTAAACTATTATAAATCTGGGAAATAAGATATTAATCAATGTTTTAAAAATGAAATTTGTGATTTCAAATTTTGTTTTGTCGCATTTTTTATGCTTTGATGCTCACTGAGCAAGTTCTAATTCACAAAAACAACACTGGCCATAACTGCTCACTTTTTCCTTCTCGCAGTTCAGCCAGATAAATCTACAGAACAGTTCGCTACATGCCAGATGCTCAGAACTTTTTTTCCTAAAACTCTTTGCTTCCCTCTACTGGCTTTCCAAAACCGTATGTCTTGTTTTCTGGCTGCAAACTTTTTGTCCTTATTACATTGTTATATTCCTGTTCTGTTTGTTTAAATGCATCTTTGTTTGTCCTAGGACAAAGGGGTGTGAATCATTAAATGTACAGTGTCTAGATAGTCAATAGGACTACCCCAAAAGGTCGACATGTAATACTGTACGTTCAAGGAAAAGGTCAACAGGGTCAAAATGTCAACATGAAGAAGTTATACACATAAAAAGTAGATATGACATTTTAATAGAATTTTTTTACAAAAGTTGTACCCCCACAGCCATACATGGTAATCATCATCATCATCAATGGCTGCCGGGCTGTGTGTGGTAGAGCCATTGACAATGTGACGTCCAGGCAACTATTAGTGTCAGTATTTCAAAGTGCACTTTAATTTGTGTCCATGTTGACTGTGTCAACATCCGGGTCAAAAAACAGTGGAAAAACCCCATGCCGACCTGGTGGGTGCCCCCTACCTTACCTGGACAACATACCTCCCAACATGACCTTCTCCAGGAGGGACATAATTCTCTATTTCTGGACTTTCCTCTTTATGAGCGAGATTCTCTAATATTCGCCACTCAGCTCCGCCCCCCTTTGCATACATAATTATCGCATGTGCACTAACATATGCGATAATTATAGCAAAGGACAGCTCTTGCGTTAAGAGCTGTCCTTTGCGGTGAGAGTCGCCAGGTCCCAGCAGGTCCCGGCGGCTCCCCCCTCCCTCACACACCCGGCGCTACTGCGCCGGGCTCTCTTCCTCCCTGCACCCGTAAGAGGATCAGTGCAGGGAGGAGGTCACAGGTCCGGGCAGCACAGCTCTGTGCTGCCCGGACACAGGTGAGGGGGCGATGCGGGGCGGCGGTGGGTTCGCTCTAGAAGCCCATTGACTTCAATGGGGCATCGCCAGATTTTTCTGGCGATGCCCCCCGCCGCGGTAACCCATCCCAAGAGCATCCCAAAATGCGGTAAAAACCCGATAATGGGGTTTTTACCGCATTTTTACCTTAGAGAATCTCCCCCTATGTATAATTGCCATCATATGTGGTGATATATCTTTCTTAAAGAGGGAAGTCCAGGAACAGAGCATGGTGTCCCTCCTGGAGAGGGACACATTGCTCTGCTCCTGGACTTTCCTCTTAATGTATCATTGCCATCATCTGTGGTGAAATACCTTTTCTTATCAATTAAACTGTTCAACACAGATGGAGGTAATCATACATTAAGAGGGAAGTCCAGTAGCAGAGCATTGTGTCCCTCCCGGAGACGATCATGTTGGGAGTTATGCTGCTGTCCTCACTTAGCTCTTACCTTGCTTTGGTTATTGATAGATTCACACTACCTATATGTCAATTAGCCCTCTACTTAATTGCCATAATTAACAACAATTCCTCACAGCTTGTGTAGAACCAACCACTTGTCTTTAGAAATCTGCAAACATTATTGTTGATGTGTCACTGTGTATTAGTCTGATCCTTACACTTAGCTCCATCATTCAGCATTCACGTTATAAAAAGAGGATACAGAGAAAGCTGCTAATGGGACACATTAGAGATTGTTTTACTGGGGCAGATGTATTAAGCCTTAACAAGAGATAAATGCAAGGGTGATAAGGAGAGATAAACGTCCAGCCAATCACATCCTTAGTGACTTTTTTCAAACACAGCCTGTAACATGGCAGTTGGCAGGTGATTGGCTGGATGTTTATCTCTCTTTATCACCCTTGCATTTATCTCTTGTTAAGGCTTAATACATCTGCCCCATTGTTTTAAATTGCATGTCCCCGTGATTGTATGCTCACTTCATCATAAAATAGAATTCAGCTAGGTATTTCTTATTTATTAGCTGTTTCTTATGCAGCGCAGCAAGTTCCATTGTATTTTACAATTGGAAATAGGGATATAACAAACTGGGTAGTTACACACAGCCAAAATGGTAGGAGGGCCGCAAGGTATACATTAGCCCAATATTGGCAGTGACGGGACCCGGTGGGTAGGGCAAAAGAGAATCCCATCAACTGGCAAAGGTATGCGGGGCAAGTATCGAAGAGGAAACAGGAAATATATCTAGCACTCAGTTGTTGACTTCCTCCCTTAACCACTTGCCTGGCAATATTGCATCAGATGCCGCCATTCCAAGCTGGACTTGGACATAGTTGCATAGAGGCCCTTATTCAGATCTGATCGCAGTACAAATTTGTTCTCAAAATGGGCAAAACCATGTGCACTGCAGGTGGGGCAGATGTAACGTGCAGAGAGAGTTAAATTTGTGTGAATTATTTTGTTTCTGTGCAGGGTAAATACTGGCTGCATAATTTTTACACAGCAATTTAGATTTCAGTTTCAATACACCCCACCCAAATTTAACTCTGCACTTGTTACATCTGCCCCAGCTGCAGTGCACATGGTTTTGCCCAATTTGAGAACAAATTTGTACTGCGATCAGATCTGAATAAGGGCCATAATGTATACTTGCCTACCCTCCTAGAATGGCCGGGAGGCTCCCGAAAATCAGGTCTGCCTCCCAGACCCCCAGAAAGGTGGGCAAGTCCCCCACAATCCCCACCTCGGCGCGGGGTCTGCGTGGATCTGACAACACGAATTGCATAGATGTGGCCCCACCCCCCCATACAATGCCTGTAATACCGGCATTTCACAGCTGGGGGAGTGGCCATGATGATGCAATCGTGATGACCACACCTACCACAAGGCTCAGTTGTTGAGCTCCACCTTTTGCCCTTCCCCTTTTACGGTACACCCGCCGGCACCACCCCCTGCTTCCTCTACCTGGCTGCCCTCGCCCAGAGAGGACAGCTTAAAAGAAGGCAACCCTGATATAGGGATGGCCATCATTGCTATTGACATTGATGGCAATAATGCAACTGGCCATCGATAGTGGCATACTATGCAATGGATGACCATCGATTTTTTCACCTATCGATGGTCATCCATTTTCTTTGACTAATTGCCCTTTTGGCTAATCAAAACATGGGAGCTGAGCTTCACGAGTGCCGGAGGCCGAGCTATGCTCCATGTCCCAGCCCCTTGGAGGGGGGGGGGGGGGAGAAAAAAACGGTACTTGTTTCCTGGCACGGCCACACCGATTTACATCGGGGTGGTCGTGTCGGAAAAATCGGGTCGATCGCATCGCATGCAATTTGGTCGCATGCGATGCGATCGACGCGACCGACCCGATTTTTTGATTGAATGAAATGTAAATCGGGTCCCTGGGACCCGATTTTACATTGGATTCAATGTAAAATATTCCCTAGACCCCCAAATTTAACGACGTAAACCCCACCCCACGATAGACGCCAACCCGAAGCGTGGCGAGCGGCGGCGGTGCGCGTCCTCCGACCTTTTCATTCCCCTACTATCCACTAGGGCGTGGAGTGATAATAGAATAGTGTGGCGAGCGCAGCGAGCCACCGAGCCCGAAGCGTGGCGAGCGTAGCGAGCCCCGCGAGGGGATGCGGATACCTGTAAAGCCCGCGAAGGGACGCGTTTACCTGTGAAGGTATCCGTGTCCCCTCGCGGGGCTCGCTGCGCTCGCCACGCTTCGGGCTCGGTGGCTCGCTGCGCTCGCCACACTATTCTATTCTCACTCCACGCCCTAGTGGATAGTAGGGGAATGAAAAGGTCGGAGGACGCGCACCGCCGCCCCTCGCGGGCTCGCTGCGCTCGCCACGCTTCGGGTTGGCGTCTATCGTGGGGTGACGACGGGGACATCTATAATGTGAAATGGGTCATATTGGCCCATTTCACATTTTTCACATTTTTTTAAAGGTGAGATGGACTTAATCAAGTCCATCTCATCTTGTGCCATTATAATGGCACAAGACCGACGCGATCCTCACGATTTCAATGTTAAAAAATATTTTAACATTGAAGCCTATGGGGAAATCGGGGGCATCGCGTCGGTCGCGTCGGGACCAATGTTAATGGTCCCGACCGACGCAATGCCCCCGATATTGTGTCTTAGCCGGCAAAATGGACCTGATTTCAAAGGAAATCGGGTCCATCGTGTGGATCGTGTACCTTAACTTAAAGGTACACGATCCATAAGATTGTGGCCGTGCTAGGAAACAAGTACCAAAAAAACTATTAGCTTGCCATCGATGGAGGGAAACCATTTGGGTTTCCCCCATTGATGGCACAACTATTCTACATCGACCATAAACCATCCATGATTTCGAATCATCGATGGTCAGTTGCCATCTCCACCCTGATATAATGTCAGAATTTTGAGTTCGCAGCCGCTGGATGGATATCTCACCAGTCACCTGGCTGGACCTTCTTTTCCCCCTCAGGTGCTTCCCCCAAGTCTTCTCCTTCCCGAAGAGCAGTCCCAACAAGACTGCCCAACTGCATGTTTCCTGCAGCCTAATCTCAGAGAAGCAGCAGCTTCTCCTCTCTTCCCGGCCCCAGTCACTTGTGGCTGTGATCCTAAAAGTGTTGGCCACCAGCCTGGGCTCATGCAGCTCTGCCTTTCCCAGTCTCTCCCTGCATACTCCGTAGAAAATACATTTGAGTAGATAGCAATGCTATACATACAGCCTGTGTATTCCATACATTGCCGGCTGATTTGTCAGCTCTGTAATGACTGGTATTGACTTATATTATACTTTATGTATACTGCCATGTAACATTATTGCACCAAGAAGAGACATTGCAGCATCTGAATAAGCCCATGTCTGATACAACCGCCTTTGATCCTGCTGTCAGCACTGGCACAGTTAGTGCACGGAGGGTACTGTATGCCTTGATTGCATTAGTGGCTGAGGCAGCCTCCTCTGCCTATATTAAGTACTGTTTACACATCTTACCCCTGGTTATTGCTTCATGGAGGGCAGTGCAATGGTAATACATGTGACAGGTGCAAACACTATTTTTAGGCCCAGTGCTGGTTGTCACTGGGATCACAGATGCACAGATAGCCTGCTAGTACCTCTGTGCTATGACTGCAATGTCACACTGGTAATATCACACGTCTCTGGAATGAGTGTAGCGGAAGTATAATGAAAGTGATAACAGGACCCTGTTCCGTTTTTTTTTCAACAGTCTCAGTTTTCCATCCATGCAGCTCATCGCTACAGTGTTGACTTTGATGATGTACCCATATTGAAAGTGACATCCACACACTGCTCCATAATGCCAGGGGGCCATGGAGCCCAATTTCGCCTATAACACATCCCCAGCACAGGTTCTCTCTCTGGGACACTAGCCTGTGCCCTCTGCTCACACTGCCTAACCGCTGATCCTTTGTCCTCTGTCCATAGCCCGTCTCACTTCCTGTCCTCCCCTTACATTTAGAAGTATCTGAAAAATTGGAATAGGTTAAAATCCCCTGCCTTTCCAGTATGCTACACATGCGCGCCACACTCTAATGAGACTGATCTGTCCTTCTTGATCACATGGCAGTCAGGGCCGGCGCCACCACTAGGCAAATCTAGGCATTTGCCTAGGGCGCCGGCCACTGGAGGGTGGCATTTTGCCCCCCGTGCCGCGGGGGTACCTGTCCTGCGGCGCTGTGTATTTAAAGCTGGCGGCGGAGGCAGCGAGGGGTCCCTGCAGTCAATAAGAAATAACGAGCGCTATCCGCCGGGCTATGCGGAAGCGCTTCTGTTGTGAAAACACTGTCCGCACGCTGATTGGCTGAGATTCAGCCAATCAGCGTGCGCCGTGCGGCCAGTGTTTTCACAACAGAAGCGCTTCCGCAGAGCCCGGCGGATAGCGCTCGTTGACTGCAGGGACCCCTCTCTGCCACCGCCGCCAGCTTTAAATACATAGCGCCACAGGACAGGTACCCTCCCCCGGCACCAGGGCACCCCCACCCCGACTCGCCTGGGGCGCTCCGGTGCCTTGCACCGGCCCTGATGGCAGTCCATGAGTAGATCAATCGGTCCAAACTTGAAATTTTCCATCTGTGTGTGAATGTGTGGTGCAGTACATGCAATATGCATTTGCTTTCTGTGCAGTAAACGTCCACATTTATATGAATATGAATTATTTCACCAGTGGTAAATGGGTGCCACCCACTGACACGGAAAGGGACGATGTTTCTTACCCTCCATTATCATAAAGGTCATGGTGTATCTATAATGGAGTGTGGTGCTCAACCTGCACCCGTATAAATATTCTTATCTTCTCCAGGGCAACACATTGGCTAGTGCTGCAGACAGCTGTTACCATTTTCCCGGTGATTTGCACATGCGCAGTTGAGAAGTCTCTGGGAACAAGCTATGGGCGCCATGTTTCTGGAGACCTTCACATGCTCAGTAGACTCAAAGTCATAAGGAGTCATTCAGACCGGATTGCTGCTTAGCGAATTAACATAGTTCAGCCATCTAGTAGTAACATCACACCCACTCCCCTAAAACGCTTGGGCACGCCTGCGATCGGTTATTACCCCCAGACGCCTACTTCCTGTTGTCACTTTGCGAATGGCTAGCGAATGAAAAAAGTACCAGGATTTTTATTTGGTAGCGGGCGTTGCAAGTGTGTACAGGCTTCACACATGCGCAGTAAATCGATAATTGGCCAATGTGCGAATATGAACAGCAGCGATCAGGTCTGAATTGGGCCCATAGTCCACTGCACCACTAGATACGAGGGTGCCAGCTCTACTCGATTAATGGTGGACAGTGGCAAGAGTAGGGTGTGGTGCCTGTCTTAGGCCAGGATGTACTAAAAAAAAAAAAGTGGCAAAACCCCTAGTTTGTGGGTTTTTACCACATTTTCCAGTGCACAAAAGCCCCTCCCGGTGGTGGTTACGCCAGCTCTAGCTGACATAACCCCATAGAAGCCTATGGGCTTCTCTTCGCTGTGTGAGGGATCCGTGTCGGATCCCTCCCAGCATGTCCCGCGGCCGCCAGCCTTTCTGCGCATGCACGGTTGGACTTTCCCGTCAGAGGACGTCCAGGCAATCTCAAAGGGCAGCCCTTATCGGGAGAGCTGCCCTTTGTCAGTACATATGTGATGAGCATCGGTGGGCTGTACCGCTGCTGCTTGGTACATTTCGCCTTTAACCCTGCATTGTTCCAGTGCGCTCCTGCGTATCTCTTCTGCAGAGCCGTACTTTGCTGTGAAAGATGGCCCTTAATATAAAAAAAGCGAATAAAAAAAGGATTTGCCATCAACAGGCTGAAATCCAATAAAAGATGACACAGCGCTGTTTATATCTTCCCAGATTCATGTTATGTTGGCAGCAAACTACACAGGCAGGAGTCCGGCTGTTCGATTTATCCCCTGCGCACACTGAACCCTTTCTAAACACTTCATGTTTTAAACACTTAAATTTCTAGGGTTTTTTCTCTTAACAGATGGTTCCCGATGACTTCTGAAGCCACACTTAATTCATCTGCAAACAACGGAGGCTGGTTAGCAATGGTTAGGAGAATTGTAAATGTGTTCCAAGCAAAAAGGGAGGCTGCTGTTCGCAACTGCTCCTGAAGTTTGCTTTACTCTGTCATTAGAAGCAAATGGTGTTTACCCAAGTTGAATTATTTGTATGAGCCGTCGAAGAAGCTTCACTGTAGTTACAATAAATAGCATTAAAATGAAATGAAAATCACCTGGCTGAGTTATTAACTCAATTGACCTCCAGCGATAAGCGTGCGTACTGGGCCGGTTTCTTTTATGTTATAATTACATTTGGGAGAAGGTTTTTACAACCTTTCACAGTTGAGGCCTGATTTCATGCTCAGCTTTTTACAAGAGTTTTTGTCATGTTTAATTAGGATTTGCTACGCTTTCTTATGTCTGTGCGCACACAGTTCGGCTTTACCTGCTGTTGCTGTTAAGCGGGTCAGTTTCTAGGGAATTTGGCTCCCAGTTATAACATAAAAAAAATCCCCTCCACTTCCAATAGACACTTCAAAAACGGTAAATATGTGCAAGCAGGCGGCGTGTGTGAAATTGGGGAGGGGCCTGAAGTTTAAAAGGCGTGGCCTTGCAGGAAAAGGCTACCACACTGTAATACCCCTGACACCATATTATACTTCACAAAGAAATGCCCCTTGTACCATTTTATGTCACATACAGTAATGCCCCTGATACAATATTATGCCTCAGTTCAGGGACTTGCAGTCGGGGGAGGCAGTGCTTCACCTGTAATTGTGTTTAAAATAATACAAAGAATATACATATGACACAGGTTCTGCGTCATAAGTATTTTCTTTATATTATTTTAATAATTTGTAACATTTAAATTAGTTTGGGAGGCACAGATAATTGGTGCTTCCCACTAACAAGTGTAAAGGGGAAGAAGCAGGGGGCGGGGCTAAAAGAGGCCATAACAGATGCTAAAAGCAGCACTTCTAGAAGTGCTTCATTGACAGGGGCTGTTGTGATTGGACAGCAGATCCCTCTGGGTGGGAGCAGCCAAGTCGCACAGGACAGGGCATGGAGGAGGCAGTCTAGGGTGTGTTGACACGACCACATCACCGTAGCACCGCCCTCCCTTTACAATGCCCAAATTGCTTGTATTGAAGAACGGGGGCGGGGCTATTCTTTGATGCAAATTATGTCATCAGTCCACCCCCTTCTTTAGTCTGAGCAGTGGTATGGGGGTGCAGACAGTGTGTGTGTGGGGGAGCGAAAGCCTTGCCTACTTTTCTGGGGAGCCCAGCACCCCCATGTGAGTGCGTGGAGTGCCACCACGAAGCCTCGCGACCATTCCGTGAGAGTAGGCAATTCTGGCGTGGACATAATAATATTTCATACGGTCTTGGATTAATGACTCTACAACACAATGAGTGGCTATGTCTCATGTAGTTGTAGTTCATTAGATTAGTTAAATGTTTTCATCCATGACTTAAAGCAATAATGAGCTGTGGTTTTTTCCAAGTATTATACACTGTACACTGCATATTTCACACAAAGTCAGTACATTAATTCTGTCCACGTCACTCCACCCAACATGAAGAACGACCACTGTTTTCATTCACAAAGAGGCAATTATGAGATATTGACGTCTATAATGTAACCAATTAGGTCAGAAATCTGTCTTTTCTCTGCGGAGTGATCTTCTAAATCGGCTCCATGATGTTTGATTGATGGTCAGCCAGATAAACTATTAAATAGTCTTCCAGGAATACATAAAGGTGTTGCCCTGACACGGAGTATGATAAATAGCATGCGGCATGTGTTAAGAAAACTGTGAAATTAGATATTGGTGGGAGCTGACGCTTGGGGCTGTCTTTCGTGTTCTCAACGTGATGATTTTAAGCAAAATAAAGTTATCATAAGTGGCCTAAGACAAAGAAGCTTTTCTTGATTGAAACTTATGACAAATAGAAATAGGCCCTTATTCAGATCTGATCGCAGTACAAATTTGTTCTCAAAATGGCCAAAACCATGCGCACTGCAGGTGGGGCAGATGTAACGTGTGCAGAGAGAGTTAAATTTGGGTAAGGTGTGTTCAAACTGAAATCTAAATGGCAGTGTAAAAATAATGCAGCCAGTATTTACCCTGCACAGAAACAAAATAACAAACACAAATCTAACTCTCTCTATACATGTTCGATCTGCCCCACCTGCAGTGCACATGGTTTTGTCCATATTGCGAACAAATTTGTACTGCGATCAGATCTAAATAAGGGTCATACTTCGTTTAGTGCACGACTATCGCTTATTGTCAAGCAGTCATTGTTTTTAGAACATGCAAAATTTAAAGGTAAATGAAGAAAAAATATTAACTTTATCTAACTAGGTTCAACCAATGTCCAGACAGAGGTATCACAAGGAGGGTGCAGGGGTGTGGACTTGAACCTGGTGTCACCTTTCCAGGGTGGATGGTACCAAAATGCCAGCCCCTCCGCATTGACAGGGAGCAGGGTGCCAATTACCTAGGCTCCTGTGGGGAGGGGCTATTCCATTGCCCCTCCCTCAGGTGTTCACATGTACTTAAGGCTGCTGTCATATCTTTGGGAAGAAGGAAGCCACACTTTGAAAGCAAAGACTCTACTACACTGCTCTCTATTGCACACACACTGTCTTCCCAAATATCACTGCTGCCGCCCGAGAAGGAGAGACCCACTTCAAACAAGTGTTCTGTGCAGTTGTGATGTTGGTAACAAGCTGTGGGTGGCAAGACGGGGAGGATGTACACCAGTGCATTGTAACATAAACCAGCTGGGGATAGGATAGGCAATTCCTGTTGCCAAGACTTTGCAACTTTGTAGCTTGTTGTAACCTGCGGTAAGCCACGAGGTAGCCACAAGGTTCCCATGATAGGCTATAATTCAGATTTCTCTCCATTGTAAGTTTTGTCAGAAACATCCCAGCTGTTAAGAGTCAATCACCGCAGAGCTCCAGCGTAATTGGCTCACAGTTTTCCTAATCACAGGAGTCATTTGTGTAGTGGAAGTGTATGTGATCATATATACAGTACACTTCCACATTTCCAGTGTTTTGTTTTTTTTAAATACCTGGGATGTCTGCTTTGGAACAAAGAGGACCGACCTACACTGGAATAGGTGAGTATTTGTGGTTTTACAACTACCAGGGATTTATACTGGAGAAGAGGACCAGAAAGGCTACAGGGGATTGTAGGTAAGGTACTGCTACTGGAGCTTCTCAAAACAATTGACAAACAATGAACCCCCAAATCCCAGATATTTATATTAAACAAATGTTAGTCAATTCGCCTATCTATATGTCTAAAATAATTTAATGAGGTCTATATATAATGTGAGTCTGACTTTTACAAATGAGAAGTGAGAACATCTGTATCCTGTGTTTATGCTGATTTATATAGACGCACATTCAAGATCTGTGAACATTCAGGCTGTATAATAATTGTCTCCGTAAAAAATATAGCATCCTTAATATTTATTAGAGTCTACATTTTTAAAGGCATGTAGCTCGTAGAGTGAAAATCCCAGCAAATAGTCACATACAAGTCACAACAGGAGACAACAAACTCTACAGAGAAGCCATTTTTGGTATACATACAGCTTGAGATATCAATAGTTTTTTTTTTTCCCATATTGAGTCATCAAATTGGCACAAAAATGTGAAAATTCTCTGGATTGTTTCAATTTTTGAGAATTCTAATTAAAGTTCTACCATGTCTGAGGATGAGAGCAGGAAGTAAAGCAACCGTTTACCTGTGTTGGGTGGGGGACTGTGCATACGCATAGGTATTAATGCACATGTGCAGACCCCCACGGCAAGCGGCTTCGGCGATATTTTCAATCGCCGGGGCACTCAGCGCTTGATTGACGGTGAGTCAAAAATGGTGAGTGCGCCCATAAAAACTCTAAGCGGGCCCCAGGGACAGTATGCATTCGGGCGGGCGGATGATGTCAGTGCCCACCCCCAATTTGGACATCAACATGCAGCAGAGAAATAAGTCCTGGGCTACTCTGCTGCTGCGAAGAGAGAAAAAGGGTACACATGCGCTCGCAGCATAGCAAGGGGATCTGGCTGCCAGACAGGTCTGAATAACGCCATGAATTCATAATTTAATACAGTACTGTCATGTTTACTGTTGACATTACGGTTATATATGATTGCAATGCAGACATATCTGTAGCCTTCGATTAAAGTCATTTTACAACTTTTTGAGCTCTGCAGACAACAGGAAATTTAAGGAGACTTCTGCATGCCACAGCCTAGACAATGGAGGCTCCAGCCTCTGGGCTCCAAGCACTGAATGGGAACTTCAATAGGTTTGTTTTAGGGAGTAATTTGGTCTGCGCTCTAGAGCTGCCAATATAATTTCAAAAAATAAAGAGACCACCTCGTCTCCTTTAGAAAGGACAGTAGAAGAAAAAGGTTTTTTGAAATGAGAATAAAGGCGCTATTGGATAAGAGGTTGGTACTCCCCTGAAGCTTCTGGAAACTCCCGATAAGGGTCCCCTTGATATGGTTTCGTAATGAAATATGAAACGAAAAAGAAAAAAGAGAGCCAGGCTCCTCGTATAATCCTGTTTGGTTATAAGAATCACACTTTTCTATGAATAGTGATTAAATTCGTTAGATAGAGATTCATTTGTTGGGGTACATCCCCCTTACAATCTCACTCACACAAGTAGTAGTATAAATCGCATATCGCAATATCAGATTTCTATATTAAATCAGGAGATGATGTAGATTGGGGTTTCCCCCTCTGTTATGTACTCACGACAGGATAGATGTCAAAGCGCATGTATCAAGGTCTTTCACTTATGGATAGGTTTCTTCTAGTCCAATAAAATGATTTCCGGATTCTTGTAATATTAAACAAGTATCCTTTATTAAAACATACAGTTTTTAAAAACAAATATGATATGTGGGAGACTTTGGCTGTGTGGAACCGGTTTTGACTGAATGGAATGATGTTTTTAGAATATAAGTGGAACAAGTCTTACCGGGGCCCCCTGTTCATTGTCCACCTCCAATCCACGTCCTGTTCCGCTCCACCAGCCGTTTTGTCTCCTTAGATGTAGTCAAAAGGAACTGCACCGACGCGTTTCGAACCTCCGTGGTTCTTTTTCAAGGTGTACCTGTTCCCTCTGTCTTCCAGATATATATAGTGGTGAGATAATAGTTTCATGTGTCCATCGTTAATTCCTGATTGAACTCCTGTATTTAGGCAATATTTTCCATAGAGAATTCATTGTCTGTTATTGCCTATACAGGTTCCTATGCACGGAATCCATGTAGCGCCGCGTCACTTCCGGTGACGCGGCCGTGACTTCCTTCCTATCATCCTTTCTCCTGTGTTCTGTGTAATAGTCTCCTGCTGCTGGCGTGATCGCATCGCGTCACTTCCGGTATTTCCGTCTGTAATGATCTTCCTCCTCCATGCGTTCCAACGGCTTTTGTTCTTCCTCATTTTGCGTTCCAGCCGATTCTCTGATTATGTATGCGTTCCATTGGCGATCACGTGGTTCGCTTGTATATGCATTGCTAGGTTTATTCATTTAGGCTGCTTGAAATATGTTTTTCTTTATTCTTTTTACCTATATAGGATATTGAGTTCTATTTAGCAGCATCAGAGAAAAATTATAGGAACAGAGGGTAATAGTTTTATAATAATATAAATAATAAATATAGCAGCATTTAGCAGCATGTTTTTTTATTTATTTAGCAGCAGAGGGTTTATGATATAGCAGCGAAAAGAAGGTTTAGCAGCATAAATATTTTAATTGGAGACTATAAAGGCTAAAATTTATACTATGAAATAAAGGTTTTATAAAAATATATTGTTTATATAAAAGCATTCTAATGGTATTTTTTAAAAAAGGTTTTCTTTTAAAAATATCTTTAGTATATAAAACATTTTGATACATTGGACAGATGTTTTATGTTTATCAAGAAGACCATCACCATACTTAAAAGACTAAAAAAAGGAAAAAAGAGCAAGAAAATAAAGAGATTGACACTGGGGTAACTGGGTGCTTATATATACCAAGAATTTCCTATAGGAACCACTTGAGTTCAAAGTCTTGGTTTAGACCCTTAGGAACCAAAGTGTCATAGTTATATATAAGCTTCATTTCTGCTTGTGCTAAAATCTTAGGTAGGTTTTTGTTTCTTTCTGTTGTTTTTACCAGTTTAATCCCCCAGAAACCTTTAATCTCATTTGTAGAGCATTTATGGCATTTTTTGAAATGAGAGGATTAGGAATGTACTTCAACTCCCTTCCTAATATTTCGTAAATGCTCTCCAATGCGGGTCTTCAATGGCCTGGATGTCCGTCCGATGTAAAATTTGTCGCATGAGCATTTAATGGCATATACTACGTTAGAGGTATTGCATGTGATAAACTCTTTAATTTTCACACTTTGGCCATTAATTTCAATGTTTTCAAATTTTGATTGACTTTGGCTCGGAATGTTACGACAACCCAGGCACAGGCCACACCTGTAAAAGCCTATTGACCGGTTGTAACTTTGTCTAGTTATGACCGCTGGACATAGGCTTTGTACTATTTTGTTCCTGATGTTTGTGGATTTTCGATAGACATGAACTGGCCTTTCAGGCAGATGTTGTCCTAAAATTGGGTCTTGTTTAAGAATCCCCCAGTTTTTTTTTAACGTTTTTTCAATTTCATGGTGTTGGGCACTATATTGTGTAATGAACGCCCACTTCATTCTATCGTACGTTGTTTTTTTCTTTTGGGGTTGTAATAGAGATTGTCTCTCTGTATCTCTAGCCTGTACTAGGCCTTGTTCTATATTCTCTTCTCCGTACCCACAAGATTTGAAAGCTTCCATCATTCTGGTTGATTGTTCTTCGAAGATATCTTCTTCAGTACAATTTCTCCGAAGACGTTTAAATTGACCACCTGGAATTCCTTGTAGCCAGTTTTTGTGGTGGCTACTATCTGCCTGGATATATGCAGTTGAATCAGTGGGTTTCTGATAGGTCTTCGTGTGGATAATCCCATCCTTAATGTAAATCGTAAGATCCAGGAAATTTATGGTATGATGATCAATATTAAAAATTAATTTAATATTAAAAGGGTTGTTGTTTAAAAAATTGCAAAAAAGGTTGAGATCTTCCAAACTTCCCTTCCACACGAACAGAATGTCATCGATGTATCGATGCCAGGACACCAGGTTTGCCCCATATGGGTTACTTGTCTTCCCAATAGCCCATAAACAAGTTTGCATAGCTTGGGGCAAACCTGGTGCCCATCGCCGTTCCTCTCTGCTGAAGATAAAAATCACCCTTGAATAAAAAATAATTATGTTCCAGGATGAAGGGTATTCCTTCGAGGATGAATTCTTGTAATGCGGGACTTATGTCTGATGATCTCATGGATTCCTCAACTGCAGTTGTACCTTGTGCATGCTCTATGATCGTGTATAAAGAGCTTACATCAGCGCTTACTAAGATAAAATTTTCCTCCCATTTGATGAGGTTCAGTTTATTAATGGCATCACTTGTGTCCTTAAGATGGGACTTATTCTTTACAACTAGGGGTTGAAGGTGATAGTCGATGAATTCCGGCAAATTTGCTGTCAGGGAGTCCACTCCTGAGACGATAGGACGTCCCGGAGGTTTGACAGGGTCTTTATGGACCTTCAGGAGTATATAGATCGCAGGGATCTGGGGGTCCTCTGTGATCAAAAATTTAGATTCGTTTTTGTTTAAAACATTCCTGTCTTCGTATTTTTTTATCAATGTCTCCAATGTTTTTTTGTATTCTACGGTAGGGTCCTTTTTTAGTTTCTTATAGGTCATCCCATCATTTAATTGTCTGATCACCTCTTCCGTATAGCTGACGGTGTCCATAATGACGCCCCCCCCCCTTTGTCTGCCGGTTTAATGACTATGTCGTCATTCTTCCTGAGTTCTTCTAGAGCTAGATTTTCTTTGTAGGTGATGTTGAACTTAATTTTCTTTTTACTGACATCTTTAAGGTCACTTAGAACTCTTGTTGAGAACACATCTAAAAAACTGCCCTTTATATGTGCCGGAAAAAATGTAGATTTAGGTTTAAAATTATTTATGGTTTGAGTTTCTTCAGGTTCCTCCGTCGTATTCTCCTCCTCCTTTTCTTTCTCTTTCATGAGGAAAAACTTTTTGACTGTCAATTTCCGGATGTATTTTTGAACATCTACGTACAGTTCGAATTCGTTGATCTTATTTGCAGGGGCGTATTTCAGACCTTTCTCCAGTACTGCCCTCTCGTGTATATTTAACACGTGGGTACTTAAATAAAAATTTTTTACTTTGCCGTTGTTCTGGGTTGTTGATGTTGTGTTTTCTATTCTTTGTGACCTTATATATCGGATTTTTTCTTTTTTTCTTTGTTTATTTTTCTTTTTTCTTATTTTTGATGAAATCTTCTTCCCCCCTCTTTTTCCTCTTTTGTGGTGGTGGGTTATCTTACCTGATGGGGAATCCTGCCTCGTTCTAAAAAATTATTTCTCTCCGGGGTTCTGGATCTTTGGTCTCTTAAAGGTATATATCTGTTGTGTGTATTTAGTCTATAATCTCCCGATGGTTCCTCTCTTCCTCTTGTTTCATGATTGTATGTCCTCCGTTGGTTAAATTTCTGTCTCCAATGTGGGGGACTATCACGGGTGTTCCTCTGAGTTCTTCTGGGTACGTTTGTTTTTCTCCAATTTGGTGTATTGTGATAATATCTTTCCCTTGATTGTCCTCTTGATGGTTCTCTTTGAGGATACCTTTCTATAGATTTTTCATATAGGTTTCTTCTTTCTTCTTGATAAGGTCTTTGTTGGGAATGTTCTCTTCGATGTTTTGAGAAATTTCTTCTATTGTTCTTATAATTAGATTTGTTCTTTTGTGGTGGAATTTCTTCTTTAATGTCTCCTTCTAGTATCTTTTTGTCTCTGAAGAATTTTCTGATCTTTCTTTCTTTCAGATTTTTTTCAAATTTTTCTAGATTATATTCTATTTCCTCTTCCAAATCTTTGAGTTCCGGTAAGTGATTGAATGGTTTAATTTTATCTTTCATCTTTTCAATCTTTTGTTCTATATCTTTAAGATTCTTTTTACGTTCACGGATGATTAAATCCATCAAAGATAGTGAGCATTGTGTGGTAATTTTTTCCCAATCCATATTGAATTCTTCAGTGGTGTTTGTAAAAGATGCTTTTTTGTCGATCATCAAGCCTTTAGGTATCATTTTACTTGCGAGATACCTTTCTAGTGTGACTATTTCCCACCAGAGGCGGCATTCTTTTGTTAGATCTTTTTCTAGTTCGCTCATTATGTGTTCTAGATTTTCATCTAGTACTTCATAATTTTCTTCTAAATTGGAGAACAGAGTTTCCATTCTTCTCTTCCTTATTTCTCTAAACGCGAACATACTGGGATGCTGCAGACTATTAGACCCTTAGGTGGAAGTGGAACTGCAATAGGTTTGTTTTAGGGAGTAATTTGGTCTGCGCTCTAGAGCTGCCAATATAATTTCAAAAAATAAAGAGACCACCTCGTCTCCTTTAGAAAGGACAGTAGAAGAAAAAGGTTTTTTGAAATGAGAATAAAGGCGCTATTGGATAAGAGGTTGGTACCATAGGCGTGCGCAGCACATTTTATTAGGGGGTGCACTGTCAAAGCGGTGTGCCTAGCACCACCTATTGGGCATGTCTAACACCGCCATTGGGTCTGTCTAACACCGCCGTACTCACTACAATATAAAACGTCTCTCAGCCACACCATTATATCCTGCCTGTTTCAGTTTTAATCTTCTAATTACTCTGTGTAACAGTACATGCAAATAAAGTCAAAAATCATATCTGGGTGACACAGATATGTAGTGATATAACAATGGTGTAATACATTTAATAATGCAAAACACACATAATTGATTGATGGGCGCTTGTTTTAATGGAATACAGGTCTAAAAAGCAAAAGTCTTTCGTAAAAGGTATTGGTGAAATTACTAGCAGCAAAAAGTGTGGGGGTGGGGGCACAGCATTAGGGGGTGCCTGTGCACCCTTAACACTCAATGTGCGCACGCCTATGGTTGGTACTCCCCTGAAGCTTCTGGAAACTCCCGATAAGGGTCCCCTTGATATGGTTTCGTAATGAAATATGAAACGAAAAAGAAAAAAGAGAGCCAGGCTCCTCGTGTAATCCTGTTTGGTTATAAGAATCACACTTTTCTATGAATAGTGATTAAATTCGTTAGATAGAGATTCATTTGTTGGGGTACATCCCCCTTACAATCTCACTCACACAAGTAGTAGTATAAATCGCATATCGCAATATCAGATTTCTATATTAAATCAGGAGATGATGTAGATTGGGGTTTCCCCCTCTGTTATGTACTCACGACAGGATAGATCACTCCAGCAGCAGGAGACTATTACACAGAACACAGGAGAAAGGATGATAGGAAGGAAGTCACGGCCGCGTCACCGGAAGTGACGCGGCGCTACATGGATTCCGTGCATAGGAACCTGTATAGGCAATAACAGACAATGAATTCTATATGGAAAATATTGCCTAAATACAGGAGTTCAATCAGGAATTAACGATGGACACATGAAACTATTATCTCACCACTATATATATCTGGAAGACAGAGGGAACAGGTACACCTTGAAAAAGAACCACGGAGGTTCGAAACGCGTCGGTGCAGTTCCTTTTGACTACATCTAAGGAGACAAAACGGCTGGTGGAGCGGAACAGGACGTGGATTGGAGGTGGACAATGAACAGGGGGCCCCGGTAAGACTTGTTCCACTTATATTCTAAAAACATCATTCCATTCAGTCCCAACCGGTTCCACACAGCCAAAGTCTCCCACATATCATATTTGTTTTTAAAAACTGTATGTTTTAATAAAGGATACTTGTTTAATATTACAAGAATCCGGAAATCATTTTATTGGACTAGAAGAAACCTATCCATAAGTGAAAGACCTTGATACATGCGCTTTGACATCTATCCTGTCGTGAGTACATAACAGAGGGGGAAACCCCAATCTACATCATCTCCTGATTTAATATAGAAATCTGATATTGCGATATGCGATTTATACTACTACTTGTGTGAGTGAGATTGTAAGGGGGATGTACCCCAACAAATGAATCTCTATCTAACGAATTTAATCACTATTCATAGAAAAGTGTGATTCTTATAACGAAACAGGATTACACGAGGAGCCTGGCTCTCTTTTTTCTTTTTCGTTTCATATTTCATTACGAAACCATATCAAGGGGACCCTTATCGGGAGTTTCCAGAAGCTTCAGGGGAGTACCAACCTCTTATCCAATAGCGCCTTTATTCTCATTTCAAAAAACCTTTTTCTTCTACTGAATGGGAACTTGCATGTAGAGCAGCACTTTGTGGTTCACAGCGGGGTCCAAGTGTGAACACTGCTCTTGCATTGGAGCTCTGCGGCGCACCTGCAAGAAATGCTGCTGGACTCTGTGAGAGGACACGGGGGTTTATTCTAGTTCATTCTTTCTGACAAAATCCTTCTTAGATGGACAAAACCATCGGCAGTGCAGGGGGGCAGATGTAACATGTGCAGATAGAATTAGATTTGGGTGAGTTATTTTGTTTCTGTGCAGGGAAAATACTGACTGCTTTATTTTACACTGCAATATAGATCTCACTTTTAAGAAAAACCCCACCCAAATCTAATTCTCTCTGCACAAGTTACATCTGCCCCACCCGCAGTGCACATGGTTTTGTCCATCTAAGAAGGATTTTGTCAGAAAGAATGAACTAGAATAACCCCCACGGAGAGGTGTCGGCAGGGCCGGCTCTACCATTAGGCAGCTTTAGGCATCTGCCTAGAGCGCCGGGATCTGGGGGGGCGCCACCAAGTCTGCAAATAAAAAAATCAAGGATGTCTATGAGGATCCTTGTTGTACTTAATGCAGGTGGCTGCTGTGGAACTTCTAAGACCTCTCCTCCATACTTTCCCTTGAGACATACTTCCCTACATTGTTTCCCCTCCTACTTGTACTTTGTTGTGGGTGGCAAAGGGAAGGGTGCATAGAGCCTCCAGGGAAAGCAGGGGACTTGTCCACCTTCCCGGGGGGCTGGGAGGACCATATCTTTTTTTTTTTGGGGGTCGGGGGCACCAAACTCCAACTTGCCTCCTGGCGACTGAAATAAACTTAAGCCCCTGGGCAAAGTGGTTCTTATTTGCTGTCAAAATCTATGTTTCTATAACATCCTAATGTCTCTGTATGGAACAGCTTGATCAGCACCTCTTGAAAGTGCTACAGGAGCACTGGTCTGTAAACAAGAAGCTCTTCCCTGATAAGAATAAATTCTGGGTCACAGATGCAGAGCTGGTGCAAGGTTTCTTGGCACAAAAGGCAAAACTTATGTGAAAGTGTGGAGGGGGCATCTTACAAATTTAAAATGGATCCCGCTCTCAAAGTCATCCATCATTTTGTGATAGACCCATGGGCAGATTCTACATAATGGTAGAACTGGCCCTGCACAGACGTTCCCTACATGGGTCCCTTGCGCACTGCAGAAGATGTTAAACCTTACCCTGCCAAGACACTGACTATCCAACCAATGACTATCCTTTAGTCAAGTCCAGTCTCCATTGCTTCCTGGGTATTATCAATTACCTGTCAAGGTTAATGATGTTACTGCTGAAGTTGCAATGCTGCCACCTGAATGTAGTGTACAATCGTGGTCAAGATCTCCATGTTTCTGATGCTCTCTCTTATGTATTTCTGCCTCATTCAGATGTTCTAGATCATGATGGATGTCTTGTCCTATAGACATTTGGAAGGACTCTGAGAAGCCACTTTGAATCAAGAGCTATTTTGTGGGTTATCTTAGGTTGGCCTTGGTTAGCCCCACAATGGAGCCTATTCTGATTGACACGCTCCCCTGCGTGTACTCGCAGGGGAGTGATTTTTAGCAACTGTGCATGGGCATAGTCACTTGTCACTGCTGTGGACGAGCGGCCATGGCGAATAGATTATTCACCTGGCACTTACACACAACGGTGCGGGCGGGGGGCGTGGTGCGGCGGGCTAGGGGATGTGTCCAGGGGAACACTGTGTTTTTTTATGGTAATTCCCCAAAGACGCGGGTGCGGGGGGCAGGCAGCTGACGTCAATGAATGTTAGCTGCCCACATGCTCGCCCGCACAGGGCACCTGCAGATCTGAGACCCACAGAGGTGTCTTAGACCTTCAAGCACTGGAGAAATCATTCTCCCATGCTAGGGAGGGGTGATCGGCCATGCGGGCGGTGTTTGTTGGACTTGCAAGGCTGCGAAATTCCCAGCCTTGCAAGTCAACCAGAATAAGTGCCAATGTGTCACCATTTTTTCTTATGTGTTCTCACCTTGTCTGTTCCTATTCGTATGAGGTGCCAACATTACATTATTCCTGATACTTCCCAGGGTTTTTGTGTCACTGAAATACTTTAGTGCATTGGAGGTACGAAGCTATCAAGCACTGGACCAAGATATCGCTATCCATGTCATGGAATGTTTCATGTCTGTACTATCACACCAAGAAGACTCTCGTCCTGCATGAAGTTCCTGATCCTCTATGCTCCATTGATTTAATAGGAAATAGTAACTTTTACTGGTGGATTCCTGCTCTGGTTCTTTAGAATTGACTAATAATTCAACATTACAAGCACTAAAGACATCAGTAAATGGATCGTAGGGTTGACAGCAATAAGGTCAACAAAAGGTCGACCGTCAGAATGTCAACACGACAAGTTTGCCACAAGCAAAGGTCAACACAGAAAAATGTTTCCAAAATGTGTGTGTGTGTGTGTGTGTGTGGGGGGGGGATGTAGAATTGAGCACATGGACCCCCAGTTAGTGCACCGCATACTCTTGCAGGGCTAGCTTTGCTGTTCATGCTTCAGGCCGGTGGTAGTCCACATGGATGGTAAAGTAAAAAAAAGTAAAAAAACCCTCACAACTCATGTTGACCTTTTCATGTGTTGACAATTATCATGTTGATCTTTTGCTTATGTAGACCTATTGTGCATGTTGACCTAATGTCCAGACTGCTTTGCTGTAAGATCAGTCGGCCTTGATATCCAGAGTCAAATTGACTTGCTGGCTGAAAGGTCAGTTTGCTCTAGGGATGGCCATCATTGCCATTGCCATCGATGGTTGGCATCGCTGGCAATTCTGCAACTGGCCATCGATAGTGCTAAACTATGCAATGGATGACCATCCATATTTTTACATATCGATGGCCATCCATTGTGTTTGATTGATTGGCCTGTGGGCCAGTCAAAACAAGGGGGGAGGGGCTTCGTGAGTGTCGGGGGCGGAGCTATGCTCCGTGCCCCGGCACTTTGAAAGAAAAAAAAACACAATGGAGGGAAACCATCTGGTTCTCCCCCATCGATTGCAAAAGTATTCGACATCGGCCATGAACCATCAATGATTTGAAATCATTGATAGTCGATGGCTATCCCTAGTTTGTTTATTTATTATTTATTAGGCGCCACAAAGTGTCCGCTGCATTGTACATAGCAAACAAAAAACAAATTACAAGGTAACGTACAGGGTGTGTTGATAAAATACAGCATAAATAGGGGTATAGCTGGTAGAACTAAAATCAGCATCAGTTCTGAAGTAGGTGTTGAAATTGTCGAGGTGACTGAAGATGAAGTAGAGGAAGGGAAGAACAGGACAGGAGGACAGGTGAGGTAAAGAGGTAGGGTGAGTACGTGAGGAAGGAGGACCCTGCTCATAAGAGTTAACATACTAAAAGGAGGTGTAATAGGATAAGTAGGAACAGATGGAGGGGTAGGGTAGGCAGGATAGGAGGAGCGAAAGAGGTTCGGAGGAGGAGGGATAGGCTAGTCAGAATGAGTGGGTTTTGAGGGAGCGCTTGAAGGAGGTAAGGGAATCAGAAAGCCTGATGGTTGATGGGAGGTTGTCCCAGTGCAGGGGGGCAGCGCAAGAGAAGTCATGGACACGGGAGTGGGAGGAGGTGATTAGGTGAGAGGACAGACGGCGGTCGGCGGCGGAGCGAAGAGGACGGGACGGAAAGTGGATAGAGATCAGTGAAGAGAGGAGAGGAGCAGAGGAGGAGGATAGAGCCTTGTAGGTGGTGGTGAGGAGTATAAAGAGAACTCGGAAAGGAATGGGGAGCCAGTGAAGAGATAGGCAGAGGGGGGAGGTGGAGGTAGAGCTACGGGAGAAGAAGATGAGCCTAGCAGCGGCATTAAGAATAGATTGGAGAGGGGCGAGGCGGGCGAGAGGTAGCCCTGAGAGAAGGATGTTGCAGTAGTCAAGGCGGGAGATGACAAGAGAGTGAATGAGAATTTTTGTTGCGTCAGTGGAGAGGAATGGTCTGATGTGCGAGATGTTGCATAGGTGAATGCGGCAAGACTGTGAGAGAACACGGATGTGGGGGGTGAAAGAGAGGGAGGAGTCAATGATGACACCGAGGCAGCGCGTTTGGTCGGTGGAGGTGATCTCGGTTTCACCAATGCTGATGGAGATAGTGGGAAAAGAGGGGATGTTCAGGGGATGTAAGATTAGAAGTTCAGTTTTAGCCATGTTTAGTTTCAGGAAGCGTTGGGTCATTCATGCTGAGATGGCCGTGAGGCATTCGGAGACCTTGGACAGGAGTGATGGGGATAGGTCGGGGGAGGAGAGATAGATTAGGGTATCATCATAAATGTGATAATGGAAGCCGTAGGAGCTGGTGAGGGTGCCCAGAGAGGTGGTGTAGAGGGAGAAGAGGAGAGGGCCAAGGACTGACCCTTGGGGAACACCGACTGGCTGTGGGGTAGTAGGAGAGGAGGAGCTCGGAGTGGAGGCGGAGAAGGAGCGATCGGAGAGGTATGAGGTGAACCAGGAGAAGACCGTGCCAGTGATGCCAAAGGAGCGGAGGTTTATATAGATAGATATAAAACCAAGAGAGTATTATAGTATTAGATAATAAATATTGATAGATAATAAGATTACATTTCATATATAGAGCATGGAATTGTATATAAGGAATCGCCATGGATATGATTTCTATAAACAAACTGTAAAACTTGGGGAATACCCTTGGATATTAGGACACTTGGTTGCTATGTCATTATTACCATTTTCCAGCCAAAAGTGAAACGTGGTTCTGCAAAGTTATCAGACAGTTATTAGTACATAAATGTAATTAATAGGTAGGGAAATAAATATGGAACTGTCTGATTCTCTTTGAACTCTCCAGCTTTTGGACATGCCCTGTCTCTGGTATATGACATTAAGCTAAAATACATCGCCGCGTCTTTCCCTCGCTAACTTCAAAGACAATTTCTCATGAGTGACTGAGACGCTCATCCTAAATTAGGATTTTTATTAAGCACTAACATGACACTAATGTACAACAGACACTTTATAATCACATATTTTCTTTTCATACGCTGTAGCTGTAACATACGGTGATTCACATTCAGTGAAGTCCTCATAAACCAAAAGCAAAATTTTGAGAATTAGTTCAAATATGCAAACCTTTGAATTTGTGCATTTTACCCTGTTGGCTACATCAACATCGGCATTGAATCTGCCCATTACCAACAAAGACTGAATTTTCAGTTTGTTCTGAATAGCTGTTTTTTATTGGTTTAGTGCAGCGGTTCACAAACTGTGGGAAATGACCACAAAGTGGGTCCCGACAATCTCAGCATGACTCCATGTTGCTGACCATCAGGCTTAATGACTCCTCTGATCTCTAAGGGGTTGGGATCATTTGGTCTACAGCATGATGGTCGACAGTTATTAGGTCGACACCATTAGGTCGACATGGGAAAAGGTCAACATGAGTCTAGGCCGACGTGGGAAAAGGTCGACAAGGTTATAGGTCGATAGGTCATTAGTTCGACGGGTCGTTAATTCGACAGGTCATTAGTTCGACAATGTCGAGGTTGACAGACATGGGGTTTTTCACAATTTTTTTCTACCTGAATGTCAACACAGCAGATGGGCATATGATGGGCAGAAAGAGGGGGAACAGATACAGGGAGAGAGGGGCAGATGCTCGGAAGAGAGAGAGGGCGTATAGATGTGGGGAGATGGGGTACAGATACTGGTAAGGGAGAGGGAGGCATATACTCTGGGGAGGGAGAGGGGAGGCAGATACTGGATAGGAGGAGAGGACAGATGCTAGGCAAGGAGAGGGGAGGCAGATACTGGGCAGGAGGAGAGGACAGATGCTGGGCATGGAGAGGAGGGCAGATACTGGGCAGGAGGGGGGGCGGAGCTGGCAGGGAGAGGGGGCAGATACTGGGCAGGAGGAGGGGACATATGGTGGCCAGGGAGAGGGGGCAGATCTAGTCAGGAGGAGTGGACAGATGCTGGGCAGGGAGAGGGGGTACATGTTGGGCAGGGAAAGTAGGGCAGATACTGGGTAGGAGGGGGGTACAAAGTGGGGCAGGGAGAGGGGGCAGATACTAGGCAGAAGAGGGGGCAGGTGCTAGCCAGGGAGAGGGGGCAGATACTGGGCAGGAGGGACAGACAGATGCTGGGCAGGGAGAAGGGGGACAGATGTTGGGCATTGAGAGGGGGGACAGATGCTGGGCAGGGAAAGGGGACACAGATGTTGGGCAGGGAAAGGAGGGCAGATACCGGGCAGGATGGGGGAACAGCTTTGGGCAGGGAGAGGGCGCAGATACTGGGCAGAAGGGGAGACAGGTGCTAGGCAGGGAGGCAGCAGACGCACCTCCCTGCACACAGTGGCAGAGTTGCAGAGCAGGGAGAGTGCCTATACAGCCCGGCGCCCCCCTTCTTTGCAGGCTCTGCTGAGCGGGAAGCGTCGGCCCTGCCCCGATAACCAGCCTCGGGGTCAAAGAATTGGTCCTGGGTTTTAGAAATTCAGGGGACAGAAAACATAGGGGATCCCCAGGTTGGGAACCACTGCTCTACATGTTTGGGACAGGAACAAGGGGCATTATGCAAATAATTCTTGTGAATATACTGAATCCCTTAAATTAGATTGACGGAAGGAATATATGGTTCACACTGGCATTTGAATATACAGTATGTGAATGTATTAATATGATAATAGAAGTTATTTTGATTGTCATGTCTGTTCCTTTTATTATTATTTGTAGAGCAGGTTTATAACAATACATGTTTAGACTAAGGATATTCTCCCTTTTTCTACAAATCTGATGCTTCATTTATTCTTTTGCATTAATATAGGGATCAATTGTGGGTTAAATGTGCGTCAAGGGCAATATTTACTGTCTATTGTTACTCTGAATACTTACTAAGTAATGTAATTACCCCACAGTGCTGCCAGGGATTTATCTGAACTGTATCTTAAATGGGAGTAGCTTATTTGCATATGAAACCGAGCACGGCTGATTTTCAGAATGATCACGCAGGGCTGGCAATTTGCAAAAATACCCAACGTGCAATGCAAGGCAAAGTTCTTACAGGTAACTATTTTCAGAGCGGCCTGGTATCATTGTAATAGAAATTCACAGAAAGAAGATAGCGGAACCTGAAATTGCGCATTGGGATTGTGCAACCTGGAATTGCGTGTTATAGAGGAAGATTCAAATGCTGCAGATTCACACATTGGGGGTGATTCTTGTTGACTCGGCCGTATGTCCCCCTCTGCCACCAAATCCCTTTGATACCATGCAAGGGGATATGGTCGCTAACACATCCCCTCCCATGTGGCCTCTAGTAGGAGAAATCCGAATTTACTTTTATTTCCTCCACAAATCGCCGAAGATGGGGCTGATGTCCTTTGATGATAGACGCCCGCCCCCGGCAGGCATCGGCCTAACTACGGCCCCATGAGAATTCCCAGCGTTTTGATGGGGATGCCCGTAAAACGCTGGGTGTTCCCATGGTCCAGCTCTGTTTCCACCTCCATCCACCCCTGGCCCTCGCTCTCTCGCAATGAATGGCCCGGCGAGTGTGTAACTCGCTGAAGTCATTCTCGCAGAGGCAGGGCAGCCGAGAGGAGGGGGGGAGGGAGTGGGTACAAATTACCCGGGACCAGGCTTGCTGGAGGGGCCAGGCAGGGGCCCTGGTCCGACCCCCCCCTTCCCCCTCCATCCCTCCCGGGCAGCAGCAACAGCTAAGACCTCTGTGGTGTGCTGACAGCAGGCTCAGTATGAGCGTCTCCCTGACAGTGTGAGAGCTGTAGGTGTGTGCTGCTGCTGGTGTTGCTGCTGAGGGGGGGGGGGGGGGCAATATCACCCCCAACCCGCCCCCCCCCCCCCCCCCCCCCCCTTGACTCTAGAGTGTTTTTATCAACCCACTCTAAACATTTTTGGGGCATGACCTAATCGCAGAGGTGGCCATGCCTCCCACGATTAGGCCACACCCCAAACATTTTACTGGGGCCCGGCATACCTCTCAGCTGCCCTGCACAGAAGCCATTCGTGCTGGGGTTTGCACATGTGCAGAAATGCACATTTACAAACCCCCACCATCGGAACGGGGCCCTTTGAAGGTAGTTGACAAATGTGAGCTGCAATAAACAAATGCATTTGAAGCGTCCAATTTATTAGTGCTCCCTAGATAATGTACGATCAACATTATACAATGTTAATATACTGTATAAGTACTAGCATATGAAAATGATGGAACATTATAACAGTAATGTTAGCGCCAATGCTTGAATTACTCTGTTGGCCACCATGTATTAGCCACTGGCGCACAAAACACTTGAAATCCCCTCATAGTGGGCAGGAGCAATTTTAGACTTTTATTATATTAGGGCAGGCATGTCCAAAGTCCGGCCTGGGGGCCAATTGCGGCCCGTGCTGTCACTTCAAGCGGCCCACAGCCTCCAGCCTCAAGCAGGCGAGCGCGGGTCCCCACCTTTAGTGCAGCAGTGAGGAGGTGCCGGCCACCACAGTTAGATGTGTTTGGCGTCTTTCGGGAGAGTATGCATCCAACCCCTGCTGCTGCAATCATATATCACCCTCCTCCACAATCACAGTGACAGTAGTGTGCGGGGAGGGGGAGCAGCAAGAGGGAAGCTTGCTCCCGTAACATGTAGAGCGGAGGAGGGCGGCAGTGGGAGCCCAAGCATCTGTCTCCTGTCCTTGGAGTGCCTGCTTTGCCTCTCCATCCTCTGGCTCACACAAGGGGCCACTGGGGGACATAGTGAATGAAGGCAGAGTGGGGGACATACAGCAAATGGCAGTCATACAGTGAAGGAGGGGCAGGCTTGGGGACATACAGTGAATGGAGGCAGTGATGGACATTCAGAGAAGGGGGGCAGGCTGGGGAACAGAGTGGGTGCAGAGTGGGGGATATTCAGAGAATGGTGGCAGGCTGGGCAAAATACAGAGAAGGGGGGCAGGCTGGGGAATATACAGTGAAGGGGCAGGCTGGGGGACATAGAATGAATGGGGCAGAGTGGGGGACCATTCTGATGTGATTAATGGTTCAAAGAATGTCAGGCTGAATGGTCGGCCCCCACACATTTTCACCTCACCAAATCTGGCCCTCATCGCAAAAAGTTTGGACTCCCCTGTATTAAGGATAACTTGAAAAAATGGGCTACAATTCAGTTATACACAGTACTGCCAGCTAAAGAGTAAATCTGCCTCATCTGCCATAGACTTTTTACTCCAGACTTTTGACTATAAAAATGAATAGAATTATAAAAATAAGATTTTTTAAATATATTTTTGGTATCTTTGACATATTTTATAAATTCAAAACTCTGGCATATACGCTAGTATGACAAGAAAGGCTGTGCCTCACCTGCCTCACCCAACCGCACGCCACTGTTGTACGCATGCCAACAGTCTGAGTATACGGTGGTACCTGGTTCAATATGTGTATGGCGGACATCAGGGTGCTGGCGTCACGGCTGGCCATAAGTGTTACGAAACATTCACCTGTCTCACAAGATATGCCTCCAAAGAGCCAATGCTGAATCAGGACGCATCCAACATGATTATTTCGCTGGACAAATAAACTTTCATCCACCTCCGGATCAGGCGTTGGGGCTGCGGCATCAAATCGAGGGTACACGCCTCCTGCATAAGGTTGTTACAAATCACAGCTGTTTTTTGGGAAATCATGAGGTGGTGTTTACAAAATGTAATGCTTGTCAGCTCCTCTGCCCAAGAGCATATGAAGCGCAGAAGGGTCATAAATGTCGGATGACATCCATGAAATTATTGTGCGGACCGCACACTGATCTTCTTGCCACAGCTTCTTATGTGTCAGCGCCACACCCGCTCCTTAACAATACGCCTCATAGGATGCCCGTTGACACAGGTCTGTGTCTCTGGCAGCAAGTGGTGTCATTGTAAAAACTCCACCGACTCCTCCTCCGTCTGCGGCAGATTAAAGATGGTTAATGCTTCGGCAGCCATAACTGACACAATGAAATTAGTGGTGACAGAATGCAGATGGACAATGCTGACTGACTACGCTAACTACGTAAGCTCCGGCTAGCTGCGCTGTGGTATGCTGATTCTGACAGGGATGCTGAATACGCTAACTACGCTGGCCGCGGAACACTACGCTGATTCTGACAGGGACGCTACGCTGACTACGTAACTGCCGCCGTGAAACTACACAAGTACCAAAAATCTTTGAGTGGGCAGCGGGGTGCAGGGTGCAGGGTGCGGGTGAAGGATGCAGCTGCTTCTCTCTTCCAGGCTCAGCACACAGCACAGAGCAGCGTGTGCTGGGCTAGAGAGAGAGGCTGTGCTGTCACTAACTGTCCGGCTCCCTGCAACATGGGGGCCCAGGATCCAGGCCCCTCCATCAGTCCTGGGACCGGGTAAAAAAATAACTACTACCCCCCCCCCCCCCCCCAACCTCTCGGTGTCACAGTGAATAGGGCCACATCGAAATATATATAAATATAAAGTCGCTGGGAAATTTCCCCAGTCCTGGGACCCCCACCCCCCTCCTTGTGCTGATTTCCAATTGTGCATGACACTGAATCAGACCCACAAGCAGATCAGGCATCTACATACACTAGTGACTGCAGTCTTTTTCCTATGTCTGATTGCAACTGTAGCACAGCATCATCTTCCACGAAGCTTCGCCATGGTTTCCCCGGCCTGACCTTCTAATATTAACCAATTTTTGTTTTTTACTCGCCCCTGTTTTTTTTTTCACAGTTATATTTGAATACATTGGCTGAATATAGTTCACCGCAAGCGTATAAAACAAGTTTGAAACGTTAAAGAACAACACTTAAAGTTTCAACATCTCAAGCCGTCGTTATCAAATTCATTATGTTACTCGCTCAGATCTTGATGGTTTATATTTAAGTAATGGTGAAAAAGAACAAAATGTATAAAAAAAAATGCACTAAATGGATACATTATTCCAAATCTTGCCGTAGTTAGCAAAGTCATTTAACTGGAAAAAAAAAATGTCTTTTCAGAATACTAAACTGCTTATTTTTCTACTCTTTACGAAGATACCTTTCATCATATGAACAATTTGTCTTCCCATGATGTTGATCAGCATATATAAGCATGGAGCTTTAAAAACAATCATTGCATTTTGCAGCCATACAATGTTCCTGCATTCGCTGACAATTTGCACCATGCCAGCTAAGATGCTTTTTAACAATTTTCTTTTTTTTTGGTTCTCTTCTAGAGCAGCAGGTAGCTGGTGATTGACCAGCATCTTGCAAGTTCCCAAATTATGATTTGCAAAGTAGTTTTTCCATCTGTAATTTGAATAACAATTTTAAAGTGGTACAGCTCAATAGAGGGGTTTATTATTTTTTTTCTTTCTTCTGTGCTGGTTAATTTCTCTACGAAAGGGAAAATAGTACCGTATTTCTTTCTGCGGGTAAGTATGCAGGATTTAAAATAAACTGTGGGGTAAATGTGTGAAGGTTCAATATGGGGGAGAAGCACCATGAAGGTGGGAAAGTCTTCCACTTTCTGGCCAGATCCCCCCTTCCCCTCTGGCTCAATTGCCGCAAATTGCGGGTCCGCGGAGAGGGGGTGGGGCTAAAATGATGCAATATTGGCCTTTCACATCGTTTAAGCATGGGTCCAAGTGTCAGCCTGGCACCCGCCCCCCTCTGACGTGTTGCCTCTCCGGGCTTCTCCTGGAGAGGTGAAAATCAAAGTCGGCAACCCTAGGGAGAAGAGGTACCGTACGAACATTGCTATGTGCGCTAATACCACTTCTCCTCAATGTATGAATGCTGGGATGTGAGCAAGGAGACACGGGTGCTATGCGCCCCGTCATTATCCGCTTTGCTAGCTATAAGATAGAGCACCATTAGGTGGGGGCAATTTATGTATGGGGCATTCTCACATCTGCAGCTAGCAATTTTGACATTTGCAGGTGTCGTTGCCTGTACACTGCAGCAATGACAGTGGCGGTGGTTGCCGACTATGGGCTGCGTGCAGTGCCAGATTAAGCCTTCGGGGGGCCCGGGGTACTTTAGCCAGGGGGGCCGCTTTGCACTTGTCATTACTGGCCACACACTGCATGGGAGAATATTACACTGACAAAACACAGAGTAAAGGCAGTACAAACTTGGTCAATGGGTAACTGCATATATATATATATATATATATATATATATATATATATATATATATATAGACTTCTTGGGGTGGACACAGCACTCCAGACACGTAGATCTTCAAACGTATAAAGTTTTATTCAAGATGGCAACGTTTCAATGCGAGTGCATTATCGTCAGGCTCAAAATACATACAGACATACATTGATTAAATACCTAATCCAGGTGAGTCATGTGAGTGGGCCGGTGTTTGAGTACCGCCCCTCACATGTGTGAGTGTGCTTACAGGTACTGGGTCAGCCCCAACACGCCCAGAAAGGCCTGTGTTGCTATCCCCTGTACGTGAACCATTGTCCCTTACTACATTATACAAGTGGTCGACATGATGCTGTAGACTTTTTAGTAAATTATGCACATATAAACATCACATTGGTACAGAATTATAATCTGGTGCAGTTAATATGACACAATGAAATCACTGCAAACTAACTAAAAAATATATATATATCACTACACTCTAAAAAAATTTTTGCGTCATGAATATATTATGTGTATACACTCTGTCGACTGGCAGTATCCGTACTACATCAGTCTACAGAGGTAATAAAACGTGATATCACCAAACATCTGTGTTATTAGCCCTCTTGGGGGTCTTAGGTGTAGGTTTTGGCTATTCAGAAGTTACATCTAAGGTGGGTTTTTAGTTAAAAAAACAAGAAAGAACACAGCCGCAATATATATGATTATAATAATACATTAATTCCTGAGTATTCATTCAGCCCTTCAGGAATTAATGTATTATTATAATCATATATATTGCGGCTGTGTTCTTTCTTGTTTTTTTAACTAAAAACCCACCTTAGATGTAACTTCTGAATAGCCAAAACCTACACCTAAGACCCCCAAGAGGGCTAATAACACAGATGTTTGGTGATATCACGTTTTATTACCTCTGTAGACTGATGTAGTACGGATACTGCCAGTCGACAGAGTGTATACACATAATATATTCATGACGCAAAAATTTTTTTAGAGTGTAGTGATATATATATATTTTTTAGTTAGTTTGCAGTGATTTCATTGTGTCATATTAACTGCACCAGATTATAATTCTGTACCAATGTGATGTTTATATGTGCATAATTTACTAAAAAGTCTACAGCATCATGTCGACCACTTGTATAATGTAGTAAGGGACAATGGTTCACGTACAGGGGATAGCAACACAGGCCTTTCTGGGCGTGTTGGGGCTGACCCAGTACCTGTAAGCACACTCACACATGTGAGGGGCGGTACTCAAACACCGGCCCACTCACATGACTCACCTGGATTAGGTATTTAATCAATGTATGTCTGTATGTATTTTGAGCCTGACGATAATGCACTCGCATTGAAACGTTGCCATCTTGAATAAAACTTTATACGTTTGAAGATCTACGTGTCTGGAGTGCTGTGTCCACCCAAAGAAGTCTACATACCCCTTTGACACCGGCACCCGACCAAGCAACGATTGAAGGGAAGCTGTGCCCGGCATACAAAAAGTCTATATATATATATATATATATATATATATACACACACACACACATATACATAAATACATACCATATGAAAAGCCTGTGTTTGTCCCTCTGCACCTTACTCTGTAGGGTAGGAGACCTCACAGTCCAAGTGCTGCCTTTGATTAAAAACCCTCCCATGACTAAGCTGCTGCTGCTGTTCTCCATGGGCATGTAATGAGCTCCACCAATTAGAGCTAAGCACAAACCTCTCAGCCTCTGCCCTCTGGTTTAAAGTATCATGGAACCTAGTCAACTCCCAGTAATGCACTGCACACTTGTGCAATCAGTGTGCCTTGGCTCCCTATGCTCAGCACCATTAATCATTGTCACATTGGCAGATAGGTGAAGCTGCAGCACTACCCCACTCCCATGCACAAAACCTTTAGCTAAAAAAAATAATAATACATGCCAACCACAGGGGGCCCCTAGCTAATGGGGGCCCAGGTGCACTGATCCCTTGTGCCTCCATTATAATCCGTCCCTGGCTGCATGTGAGATCTCGTGAGAGTTGCGAGATAGCATGCATGTTGCTCGGCGAGCTAGATGGTAGGAGAGGCACAGGGCATCAGCACTAGGCTGATACACTATGTGCTTTTGCTGGGATCGCCTGGAGGGGGAGCCACTTTGGCTTCGGTGATACTGAAAAGGTTGAAACAGGCAGAACTGTAGCGGCATGATCCATACATTGATTCCTGTGTCTGTTAAAAGTATGTTTTCCACTTTTACTGATGTAGACATATTAGATAGGACTAATAAATCATGAAAGAGCAATTTAAACCTATAATTAGGTTCATAGAACAATTTTCCCATTTCCTGTTTCCCCGACTATGCGGCACTGCAAAACTCTGTGGCGCCTTAAAGAAAAATTCTAATACAGGTTGAGTATCCCTTATGCTAAATGCTCGGGACCACAAGCATTTTGCAGAAGGAATTTTTTTGGATTTTGAAATATATATGTTTTTCCATACTTATCTGGTCCTCTGGTGGTGCCCCGATGGTACCCCAACGTCCACGGGCATCTCCAGTCCCAGGGGTGCATTGCACAAGTGTGCATCCCTGGGACCGGAGATGCCGCTGCAGAGGATCCCGGAGGGCGCCGTGGACATCGGGGAACGAGGTAAGGATGGAAAAAAAAAGGGGTGGGGGGCAGTTTTCTGAATATTTCGGTTTTCGGAATACACGGATAAGGGAGACCCGACCTGTAATAATAATAATAATAATGATAACTAGCTGAAGTGACCAGTTTGAACTGGGCAAAGTTTTGCTGGGTGGAACATTTTACCCCTTTTCACCACCTGAAAAGTTCATGCCCCATAGTATTCCCACTTAGTAGGTGGTTGCAAATAACTGTCACAGTTTCTAGACTTTGAGGTCACATGGTCCACGTCATCCGGCAGGTGCGCTGGAGTTGACCAGAGCACACTGGTCATGCATTGTGATTGGCTGGTGGACGTTTAGAAACATAACTTCGAAATCAAGCAACCAATTACAATGCCAATTCTGCGCATCTAGGGGCCAAGAACTTTCATTTGATATATAACCGTCCTTTCGATATTAATACAGTATATAGATGACAATAATGTTAATAATAATAATAATAATAATGAATGACTGTTACATAGGCCGTGACAGCACAGAATGATACTGTAAGAACATCTGTCTAAACATAATTGTTCTTTCTTGTTATAATAAAGCACAAATATTATTATGATTTACATCTGTATTATTAAGGATTTTGACCCGGTTCAAGAAGTTACTTTAATATAAAACTAGCATGTCACATTCTTGACATAAAGCAATAAGCAAGTTTTACTTTTGAAATAACAACATTTTGTCAAATGTTACGTACATCCAAATATCAGCGACATAAGACAGACAAGAGTGCTAGATCTGGCTGTGATATCAGGCTGAGTCGCCTTCCTCTGCTTCAATGTGAGGTTATATGATCATTTTGTGTTCTATTTACAGTTTAAAAAAGCCAAGCATGAGTGTTTAAGGCTAACAAATCGCTCACTATAAAACGGTTGCTGGGAACCCATCCCAATGTAGAATTATCACTATTTTTGAACCATTAAGGGGCCTACAGTATTTAGAATGAAACTGAGAACAAGATGTTTTTTATGTATTGCCAACTATTGTTGCAATTAAAAAATTCTGTTATCGCCATCATTTATTACACAAGTCTGATTTTTAATGCAATATTTCAAGTTACATTGCCATCCTGAGGGTAGGTGGTTGATAGATTGGTGGGCATGGTCAAAAGGTTGACAAGGTCAACAGTGCTGAAGGTCAAAAGGTACAAAAGGTAAACAGGTTAAAATTATCAACATGGCAATGGTGAACATACATATGGTCAACACAATTTTTTTTTTTTAATTGGGACTATGGGGGGTATTTAATACTGAATCTGACTGTTGGGACGTTCCCGGCAGTTGGAGTCACAGCTGTTTTCAACCCATTCCAACTGTAACTCAACAGTCAGTATTCCATGTTCCTAATGTTGAGTGTCAGAAATGGATGCTACATTTTCGAAATTCGACAATTAGCAGCCGTTTCCGATAATTCACATTCGACTTTAAAAAATGTCAAACCTGAAAGCCTTCAATGCGGCGCAGATTGAATTCTCCCTACTATGAATGCAAATAGTAACCTGTCCGATGCTTGGCAAGTGAAGTGCTACACTTATTGGGTTACGCATGGCTTAAAATGGTAAATGGCACGGAAAAACATGGTGTTGACCTTTTTTTGTGTCAACCAAATAATATGTCAGCCATTTCTGTACCTGTTGAACTTTTCACCTGTCTACATACCCTTGTCAACCTAATGACCCTGTTGACCTTTTGACCCTGGTGAACTATGCCATCTTGACCATATGGAGTTAAACTATTGAATGTTGACCTAATTAGGGTAGATCAGGCATGTCTAAACTGTGGCCCTCCTGCTGTTGTGAAACGACACATCCCAGCATGCTTTGCCATAGTTTTAGCATTCCCTAATAGCAAAACTGTGGCAAGGCATGATGGGACTTGTAGTTTCACCAAAGCTGGAGGGCCATAGTACGGACGGTGTAATGGTTATCATTACTGCCTCACAGCGCTGAGGTCATGGGTTTCGATTTCCACCATGGCCTTAACTGTGCGGAGTTTGTATATTCTCTCCGTACTTGCGTGGGTTTACTCCGGGTACTTCGGTTTCCTCCCACAATCCAAAAATATACTGATAGGCTAATTGGCTCACAACAAATTAACCCTAGCATGTCTGTGTGTACATGTCATAGGGAATGTAGATTGTAAGCTCCACTGGGGCAGGGAATGATGTGAATGTTCAACTATACTCTGTATAGCGCTGCGGAATATGTGTGCGCTATATAAGAAACTGGTAATAAATAAATGCCTGGGGAAGACCAAATGATCCATACCCCATCCACAGGACAAGAGATAGCAGGGTAATTTGACCCTTTGATGTATATGGTTTTGTATCTCCTATAAGTGAAGTGTTACAATGGACATGTACCCCTGTGGATAAGCGTGTTGCTCAGCAAGATCTACTTGTTGATGAAAAGACACTGATACATTTCATGGCTTGTTCATGGATTGTGTTCTACTCATGTGGTTCCAATGTCCATATAAGTGGTCTCGAGGAACCTTACTTGGAAATTAACCATATTGATCCTTTTACCTTATTAACAGTGCAGGGAAAGTTTGCTGATGTTCCCATTTGATTATATATCTCTGATATATATATATATTTCCAAATGTATAACAGCTACAGGTATTTGTGTGGCATTCAGGTAGGGTTGGCAAATACTGTACGTTTTGCACCTTTGTTAGTGTGTGTGTTATACAATATGTTGATTCTTTCTGCCACCATGTCACTAATGTCATGTTTCTGACAGTGAAGTTATGGTAGCGGGATAATTTGTTGCTGTCACTTAAATTTCAGTAACGGATGTGTGTACTTTTTTGTATCCTGAAGATGGTGAAGTCATTACACTGAAATGTTGTGTGGCATGTAAATAATGTGGAGGATCCAGACCAGGTTTTGGAGCAGTAGCAGAAGCCAGGTGTGTAATCAGGAGCACATTGTATGTCCTATTATAAGGGTTTCCAGGGCAGAGTCACCTTGCTCTTGATGTTGGATTAGCCACCCAAGTGATAGGCGGAGTGTGGGCTATGGTAGGGACCATTGAAGTCCTTGCAAGAGAAGAGTCTGTTATGCTGGAATTACCGGTACGCTACTGCCTGTAACCATGCTTGCCTTTGGAATGAATCTGCTATTCTGTGACCTGCATTGGAAAAAGAAAGAACAAAGTCTTCATCCGAGTCACAGTTGATATTTAAGCTTGTGCACTGTAATTTGTTATGGAGAGGAGTTCCGCACATATGGATTTCTATATGCTGGGTGTGCTCCTGTGGGGACACCCTGTCAGGCTGCATGGTAAAGTAGAGTAGCAGCTTTAGGGTTGCCATTGGAGCCTCCAATCTCCGATCAATAAAATGAAGATATTACTTCCTCTCCAGCCTATGACAGTTGCTGCCTTCATTTAGTCTAATCGTAACTCAACCGTTCCCTGACTAACCAAGTTCTGCCTTTTGTAGTGCGTTCACAAATTCTCCAACTTTTTGTATAAATAATTATTTGTCTTTAATTTAGAGGCCAAGGCAATGTCATCAATACGCAATAGGCTTTTTGAGTTGCAAATAGAAGCACCTTGGAATAAGCATATAACAACACTAGCTAGGGATTTATAGTTAGCTATAAAGTACTGATTACATTTGGATTTCCTAGTTTTTTCCATAACCAATGCCTGATTATCCAAAAGGTTGATTAGGCTGCATCTCGGGGCACCAGGACTGGGGGGCGCCTTGCAGATGACAGCCGCAGAATAAAATGAAGGCCTAATTTATTCCATGCTTGTTATTTATCACCCGCCCTGATGTACTGTGGGGGGTACTGTTCTTAAGGTGACTGCCTGATGGCTGTGACAATGTAACTTACTGATGGAACCATTCCTTTATGTACATTGTGCTACAGCGCCAGCCGGGCAGCCTAAAGCCAAAGTCTTCTTCACACACCGCAAACATTAGATCCTACATGCCAGCCTTATAACCTTTGTTACGTGCACATGGGCAGTATGACTGGCGAGTCCCTGAGCGCCCATACACGTGTGTTTAGCAGCATTACAAGGGGAGCTACATGTGCATTAGCCTAGGGCACCTGGAACCTTTAATCATAAAAATAGGTCTGTCCATGTTCTGTTCCTAACAATCAGAGACGCCACTAGAAATGTTGGGGCTCGGGACTGACTAACAGTCTGGACCCCCAGCAGCACAGACCCCGCCCGCCGTGCCCCCCTCCCCGCATGACAGCACCCCACTATTACTTACCATCACATACAGCGCATCGTCCTCCGGCTCCTTCAGTGTCCACAGGTCCGGAGCGCACACTGCACAGTGCAGCCTGCAGAGCGCCGAGCCACTCTGTGTCCTAGGCTCGGAGCTCTGCAGGCTGCACTGTGTATTGTGCATGCCTGGCTGCTGGGTGAGGGTGGCTGGGTGCGGGTGCGGGGGTCTGTGGGCAGCTGCCCGGGCCCCACCAGAGCCCGGGACAGCTGTGCCCAGGGCACCCCCCTGTCGGCGGCCCTGCTAACAATAGATCAGCTTGCCACAATTAAGAATAACATTATCACATTTTTAGCATGTGATTTACTTTACAAAAATCATTATAAAATCTTATATTGCCATCTGGTTTTTGGTGGTTAAGACACTTTGACCAACCATTGACAGTTTTAATAATTGAAAGCTAAAAACTAAAGAAGCACTAAATAAACAGGGGTATACCAATGTCCTCATAAAGCTGCAGCAGGGCCACTCTACATTCCTACATTCTACATTCCTGGGGAAATCCTCGCTGTCAGAGGACAGCGAGGATTCCCCCAAACAGCGAGGCTCGCTGTTATAGCGGCCGCACATACCATTTTCCGGGAGTGGTATGCGACTCCGACAGTCGGGATCCCGACAGTCATTATCCCGACGTCGGGATCCCGACTGCCCGGGGTCAGAAAGCATGGCGAGCGCAAAAAAGCCCCTTGCTGGTTCGCTGCAGGCATGGTGGCTCGCTACGCTATTGGCAGCTATTCTATTCTCCCTCTATGGGGGTCGTGGACCCCCACGAGGGAAAATAGCGGGTGGCCGTTGGGCACCCGGCTGTCAGCGTTTTGACAGTCGGGATCCTGACGTCGGGTAAATAACTGTCGGGATCCCAACTGTCGGGAACCCGTCCGGCACCCCCGTTTCCCATCGCTGCAAAAGCCTAGCAACAGGGAAATGCCGTGTGCAGAGGGTCAGTTGAATACTGTGAGCTGTGACAGCGAGCAGTCAGCACTGGTCGATGTCACAGCTCGCAGAAATCATTGAGTATACCCCTATATGGTTCCTGATTTTTAGAGATTAATTAATGAGCAATAATTGATTTTCACACATCCTTTAAGTAAGGTTCGTTTTTCCTTTAGTGGTGGGGAATAAATATATATAAAATACTAGAACAACCTAATTCACATAAATTATTACATTTGTTGAGCTCTTAGTGATACAATGTTGAATGAGGGACTTTGAATAAGGTTCAGAAGGCAACCATCAAAGAGTTTAGATCTGTGATGCAGGGGCGGATTTAAGGGGGGGGGGGTCGAACGGGGCGGTCGCCCCCCCCCCCCGCCTAGGCCATTGGAATCACTGCGGGGGGCGAGGGGTATACTTCTCACTGCTGCCGGCCGCATCTGCACCCGCACCGACTAAGTAATGATTGTAGTGATGATGGGGAGGTGATGCCGCCTCTCTCACCCAGTAGCTGATATAGCAGGGCTTTCTCTCACCATCCTGCCGTCCTATTGGCTGGTGGGCTGTAAATTAGTTGGTTTGCCACCCTGATTGCTCAAGACAGTGTGGGGTGGGCTGTGTCTGCAGCACTGCCCGGCAGGCACCCGGTGGATGTGTGCCCGGTATCAGGATTAAGTCGCCTGATGAGCGGGGGCACCCAAAGCCTGGAGCTCCCTAGTGTGTGCACTGTCCGGCTGCTGGTGTGTCTGGCTGCACATACAGTGTGTTTTATTATTATTATTATTATTATTTGGTGGGGGACAGTCTCACACAATGGGAGGAGTCAGGAATGGGAAGGGGAGGAGTCAGGACAGGAGGGGGAGGGTCAAGTTTAAACAGTAAACCCCCCCCCCCAGAAGAGAAGTCTAGATCTGCCACTGCTGTGATGTCACAAGTTCCGATTCAACACTGAGCTCCATACCTCCACGCTTTGTGGATTCCTAATGCAATGCTTTTCTGCAGAGTTCTCATTACATTTTTAAAGCATTCATTCCCAATTACTTATTTACAGGGATAATGTAATTTCACGCCTTTTAGGGTTTTGTTAGCAATCCCTCTTTCCCCTTTTTCAAGTGTCCAGTGTAAGTAGCGAAAACTTACATTTTGGAGAATTTGTACATTTTCCCATGGGAACCACAATTGTAGTTTGTAATGGAATGAGGTGATGAAATGACATAGCAAGCAGCAGATATAGTGTATTTACTAGGTGCACACATGTAACTTCAAGTTCAAAATGTCTGTTTCCTGTTATTTGGCTGTCTTTTTCATTGACCAAATATTGTTATTTTAAATGCTAAAGTAGTTTCTTGCCTTTTGTCAAGTTTGTGACATTTGTATAAATCATGGTAATATTTGAATTGTATTATAATACATGTACACTGGGAACGGTTCTAATCACAGGCTGAAGAGGAAACTGAAACTATTTGAAAAATGATAAAAGATAAACATAAAGAACAGATATTCTTCGACCTAGAATAAATAGGCCTGTATCTGTTTTGTTTCAAAACAGACGTTCCTGTTCCTGAATACTGTATGTAATTCCAGTGCATCCAAAAAAGTAATTGATTGTAGCTTATTAATAAATTTTCAATATACTGTATGTAATGTTTTTTTTTTTTTTAAATATTACATTTGCAATGCAAGAAATCACAATTACTGCCACCGTGCTCCGATGGACAGTCTAAATATTCAAACTGCTGATACAAAGGCCAGTAATCAATGCTCCCGATTCACTGTGTTTTTTTTTTTTTTTTGCGAATCGGCTGTTTTCATTCCTTGCAGTGAATCTTTTTCACAAAAAATGTGATTCACCCTATTCCATGCTCACTGTTTCGCCAAAAGCGAACAGTGAATGCCGGCCAGTTCTCCGTTTCATGTGCACTGCAATTCGCTGGTGTATGTCAATGGGGTTTTCACTGGGATTCCCCAAGAGTGTATTCAATGCTAGGATGGCGAATTGCTTTCTCCCTGATTTTTGCCATGATTCACCATTTTGCATTCGACATCTTTTTAAGGTGAACTGGAAAGTCATCTTTTAAAATAAAGGTTTTTTTTTTTTTTTTTGGTGTAAAAAAAATCAGATTTTTTTTTCTGTGAAGGGGCATGCTATTTTTATTCATGTGCTTGAAGCACATTAATACATATTACATTTTAATTTTTGGAAACATTTTTTTTTTACATTTTGTTCACATATTTGCCAGCAGGGGGCCAGGAGCTGGGAGCCACTCATTAGATATTCATATATTCACTGCGCACTGGTCCCGGCCTTCTTACGATTGGAAGCGGCTCCCTACCCCTGTCCCCTGCCAGCTCTCCGGGGGGGCAGCTTTCTGCTGTCTGTGTCCCCTTAAGCTCTCCTTCTCCGCCACAAAAATTCTGGGGCAGGCAGGGAGGCTTACATCTCTCTGCCTGCCACCATGCCCCGGCTCCATGCGCCATTCACCGCAGGGGATAAAATTCACCGTCAGGGGCAGCGAGCCCCTGCGGCTCTAAATAGGGGACAGGGAGGGCTGGCAGCGTATGCTGCAGCCCTCCGGAACCCTACGAATGTGCAGCGAATCCTAAACAGGATTCACTGCACATGGAGAAAAAATGATTGAATACTCCCCAAAGTATATCCAAAACTCTACAAAAGAAGGCAAAACAAAACTCTGATTGTGACGCCAAAAAAAGCATCTGATCATCATAACGAACATTCGAACATGTTCTTGGAAAAAATTCATAGTGATCTTTTTGGACGCTGCGTACACACTATACTACATGCTTCATGAGTGATATTGGTAACAATAATGCCGGAGCTCCAGGGCAAACGATGTAGTGCATACAAACTGAACGATATCTCTAACGATATTGGTCAGCGACGTCACCCAGCCCATGTTGAGCTTGCCGCTATTGACGATATAACATTTACCTTCATATTCAGACAAGGGGTGGCAGTAGATAACAACTTGCGGAACTACACATCATCTCTTATATATTTAGCCAGATCTGTCACTCAACCCTGTGGAGACGTTCCTGTGTAGAACAGTTTCACTTTCATGTGTCTGACGTTCCACCCCCTTGACATCACCTCCCCCCGCCCAGCCAGGGCTACAGTACACGCCCACCATCCACCATTACTCCACAGCCACCATCCACCATTACTCCTGCACATCCCTACCCTCTGCCAGGACCCCCGCGACCCCCCTCCCGCGATTCGCGGGACCCCCCGTGACCCCCCCCTCCCGCGATTTGCGGGACCCCCCCCGCGACCCCCCCTCCCGCGATTCGCGGGACCCCCCCTGACCCCCCTCCCGCGAATCGCGGGACCCCCGCGACCCCCCCCCCTCCCGCGAATCGCGGGACCCCCGCGACCCCCCCTCCCGCGAATCGCGGGACCCCCCCGACCCCCCCTCCCGCGATTCGCGGGACCCCCGCGACCCCCCCCTCCCGCGAATCGCGGGACCCCCGCGACCCCCTCCCGCGATTCGCGGGACCCCCGCGACCCCCCCTCCCGCGATTCGCGGAACCCCCGTGACCCCCCCTCCCGCCATTCGCAGGACCCCGCACCCCCCTCCCGCGATTCGCGGGACCCCCGCTTTCCACCCTCCCGCAAGTCGCAGGACCCCCGCGACCGCCCCTCCCGTGATTCGCGGGACCCCCGCGAACCCCCCCTCCTGCGATTCGCGGGACCCCCGCGACCCCCCTCCCGCGATTCGCGGGACCCCCGCGACCCCCCCTCCCGCGATTCGCGGGACCCCCGCGACCCCCCTCCCGCGATTTGCGGAACCCCCGTGACCCCCCTCCCGCCATTCGCAGGACCCCGCACCCCCCCTCCCGCCATTCGCAGGACCCCCGCTTTCCACCCTCCCGCAAGTCGCGGGACCCCCGCGACCCCCCCTCCCGTGATTCGCGTGACCCCCGCGAACCCCCCCTCCTGCGATTCGCGGGACCCCCGCGACCCCCCTCCCGCGATTCGCGGGACCCCCGCGACCACCCCGGTATCCGGACTATTGTTAGACAGCCATTACATCGACACCATTAGTTCGACACCTCAATAGGTCGACATGGTTTTAGGTCGACATACCATTAGGTCGACATGTCATTATGTCGACAGCTCATTAGGTCGACAGCTCATTAGGTCGACATGTTTTTAGGTCGACACTGCCATTAGGTCGACAGTGTCTATGTCGACAGTCAAAAGGTCGACATGGGTTTTTTCACTGTTTATTGAGCCGACATGTGCCGACAGGCGGTATTTCATGCCCTACTATCCACTAGGGCGTGGTGGGAGAATAAAATAGTGTGCCGAGCGCAGCGAGGCACCGTGCCCGAAGCATAGCGAGCGGCTGCGGTACACTTCAAACTGTGTCCATGTCGACTGTGTCGACATTTCGGCCAAAAAACAGTGAAAAAACCCATGTCGACCTTTTGACTGTCGACATAGACTCTGTCGACCTAATGGCAGTGTCGACCTAAAAACATGTCGACCTAATGATCTGTCGACCTAATGAGCTGTCGACCTAATGAGCTGTCGACATAATGACATGTCGACCTAATGGTATGTCGACCTAAAACCATGTCGACCTATTGAGCTGTCGAACTAATGGTGTCGATGTAATGGCTGTCGATGTAAGTGCTGTCTAATATCCGTCCCAGACCCGACCACCCCCTCCCGCGATTCGCTGGACCTCCGCAAACAACCCCCTCCCGCGAAACGCGGGACCCCCGCGACCCTCCCGCAAATCGCGGGACCCCAGCGACCCCTCCCTCCCGCGAGCCCCCTCCCGCGATTCGCAGGACCCCTGCATCCTCCCCTCCCGCGATTCGCGGGACCCCTGCGACCCCCCCTCCCGGCATTAAAAGGGCCCCCCGCGACCCCCCCTCCCGCGATTCACGGCACCCCCCCCCCTACTATGATTTGCGACCCCCCTCCCGCAATTCGCGCCGCCCCCTCCCGCGATTCACGGAACCCCCCGTAGCGCCCCCCTCCCGCGATTTGCGGGCCCCCTCGGCACTTCTCGCGATTTGCGACCGCCCCCTAATTCACACATTCGGGGACCCCACCTCCCGCGATTCATGCCCCCCTCACGCAATTCACGGCACCCCCCACACCCCCCTTCCTACGATTCGCAACCCCTCACGACCCCCCCTCCCGCGATTCACGAAACCCCCCGTAGCGCCCCCCTCCCGCGATTTGCGGGCCCCCTCGGCACCTCTCGCGATTTGCGACCGCCCCGTAATTCACACATTCGATGACCCCCCCTCCCGCGATTCATGCCCCCCTCACGCAATTCACGGCACCCCCCACACCCCCCTTCCTGCGATTCGGAACCCCCCACGACCCCCCCTCCCGCGATTCATGCTCCCTCCCGCAATTCACGGACCCCCGCACCACCCCCCTGCGCCCACCCTCCCTTGATTCACGCCCCCTCATGCAATTCACAGCAACCCCCCCTCCTGCGATTCGCAGCCCCCCCCACGACCCCCGCCTCCTGCGATTCACCCCTCCCGTGATTCACGGACCCCCGCACCACCCCCCCTTGACTCACGGCACCCCACGCGCCCCTCCCACAATTCACGGACCTCCACAACCCCCCCTCCCGCAATTCACTAACCCCGACAACCCCCCTCCCGCAATTTGCGGACCCCTCTTCCCACGATTCAAGCCCCCCCCCGCCCCCGCCCACGATTTGCGGACCCCCGCCCCCTCCCGCGGATCCCCACACACCACCCCCCCTCCCGCAATTTGCAGACCCCCTTCCGGCAATTCCACCCCCCAGCGGACCACCGCGGCCCCCGCTCCCGCATTTCACGTACCCCCGTGACAATGGGGGATCCTGTACCACCACAAGCAGGTACCGCCCCTAGGTGGGAAATCCGGCCCTGGCTGCCGAACTGCTGGTTTCCCCACTGCCCTCTGCACCAGCGCCACAACTTTTATCAATGTCTTGCCCACATACCACTATTATACAGCCTCCTGCTCTCATGCACGCTCACTCCCTCCCAGTGGGAGGAGACGCTCACCCACTGCCGGGAGCTGCATACTGTCCCCCACCCTCCTCCAGTTCTAGGGATGCCCATCGACCATCAATGATTTTCAAATAATCGATGGTTTATGGCCGATGTTGAATACTTTTGCCCATCAATGTGGGAGGACACTGCCCTGCCTCCTGTTCTCCTGCCCCGTAACTTCCGCCAGTGGAGACCCGCTCACCCTGTGTTGCCCACATTCCCCTATCATGCTTTACCGCCCAGCCTCCTGCTCTCATGCACCCTAACTCCCACCCAGTCGGAGGGGACACTGACTCCTGTATTTCTGTGCTGCCACGCTGGACCCCTCACCCACTGGCAGAAGCTGCACAGTGTCCACCACCCTCTTTAGTCCCCCGTATGCCCACACACCCCTATCACTACCCAGCTTCCTGCTCTCCTGAACCGTAACTTCCACCACTGGGTAATCGCTGACGCTGTGTTGCCAACATACCCCTATCATGCCTCATATCCCAGCCTCCTGCTCTCATGCACCCTAACTCCCACCCAATAGGAGGAGACACTGACTCAGGGCCACCGTCCGGTACTCCTGTGCTGCCACGCTGGACCCTCACCCACTGCCAGAAGCTGCAATACAGGGCATCTTTCATACAATTCTAACCATATTTCTCACAATACAAATGTTCACAAATTAAGGGGCATAGCCCCTTACGCCGGTGTGAAGAGCGCCCGTAGGGCGCGATGAATCACCTAGTTAATGATATAGTGCCAGATGGAGCAAGCTTCAAAAAGTGATAAAGTGGATAGTGTTAAACTACCAGCCAATCAGCTGTCATGTTACAGACTGAGTATGAAAAATGAAAGATATGAGCTGATTGGCTGGTAGTTTACCACTATCCACTTTATCACTTTATGAAATTTAGTGCGTCTGGCCCATTGTGTGTACACACTATGATATGCAGGATAATATATTATTATATATTGTGCATGTCATTTAAAAATATCTTATAATGTGTACTTAAGTGTACTTACAGATAACATTTTAATGCAGCAAAGTCACCCTGTTTTATTCTGTTTGGCCCAAAGTGAGATCAGTTTATTTGCTTAATTTTTTGTACTGTATTCAAGGTACTCTGGAGTAGATGTATCACACCTTGAAGAGAGCTAAGGTATAGAGAGATAAAGTACCAGCCAGCCATTGTTTGTCATTTCACAGGCCGTGTTTGATAAAATGGTTGATATTTTATTTCTCTCCAAGGTTTGATACATCTCAACCCAGTGGCAGAACTTATGGGTTCTAGGCCCAGGTGTAAAAATAAAATGTGGGCCCTCCTCCTATACCCCAACCCAAATTCACAATATACAACAAAGCAGTGGGTGACAGGGAGAGGCAGAGAGTGAATGAAAGAGGCAGGGGGTGGAAGATTGTGACAGTGAGAGACAGGAGGAGACAGAGGGTGACAGGGAAAGGCAGGGGGAGGCAGAGTGTGACAGGGAAAAACAGTGGGTTACAGGGAGAGTCAGAGGGTGACAGGGAGAGTCAGTGGGTGACAAGGATAGGCAGGGGAGCCAGAGGGTAACAAGAGGATGCTGAGTGTGACAGGGAGAGCTAGTGGGTGACAGAGAGAGGCAGAAGGAGGCAAAGGGTGACAGGGAATGGCAGGGGAGGCAGAGGGTGACAGGAAGAGGAAGGGGGTGACAGAGGGTGACAGGAAGCGGCAGGGGAGGTAGAGTTTGACAGGGTAAAACAGTGGGTGACAGGGAGAGGCAGAGGTTGACATGGAGAAGTAGAGGGCGACAGGGAGAGGCAGGGGGAGGAAGAGTGTGCCAAGGAGAGACAGGGAGAGGCAACGGGTAACAAGGAGAGGCAGGAGGAGGCAGAGGGTGACAGGGAAAGGCAGAGGGAGGCAGAGTGTGACAGGGAAAAACAGTGGGTTACAGGGAGAGTCAGAGGGTGGGAAGTAGAGGCAGGGGGAGCCAGAGGGTATATATATATATATATATTGCCCCTGCTCACATCATTCGATGGTCGCCGACCATCGAATGATGCGGAATGCACACTCACATCTAAGGTCGCTCAGAGCAATGTTGGGTGCATGCACCTGACAAACAATCTGTTCGCCATGGACGCATGCGCAGAAATCAAGGGCGTAACTACCAAGAAGCAATATGTTATACATACATTTATCACCATCAGTTGCTGAATAGGGGTCCTTAAAAATGTTTGCTATGGGGCCTATGAATATCTAGTTACACCCCTGGCAGAAATGCACATGCGCATTCGCATGCAAGCGTACGGACCTGAATAAGTTCCCTAGTTCGTACTTTTTTAAATGGTGCATTCGTCAGGTAGCTGTCGTTAATAATTATTTTTTTCGCCTCTGGAAATAAATCACATTTTAGATCAGATCTGCATTAATGCCAATGCCATTTTTATAATAAATCTAGTAAGCCCACTCAATGCAAATGCTTCGAAAGCTAGTCTGCTGCCTTGTGATTGCCAACTCTGTGTTTGTGCATGTGTGAGAGAGAAAGAGATGTAATTTCATTCGCTACCAAGAGATGGCAGTGTTCCGGAGACACACAATCAGACACTAGGGGGGAAATTTACTAATATGGATTCGTAAAAAAATAGGTGTATTCGTAGGCAGAAATACACCTATTTTTTACACATTTGTATTTTCGGGAATTACTATCCCAAAAATACAGCAATTCGTATTCCTAATGATGGGACATTCGTATTTGTATTTAAAAATACGAATGTCTACACCATCGATAGAATACAACAGGAATTACCATTCAAAAGAATTGCAAAAAAGTTGGGATTGCCCACCACCAGCGCTAGATACAATATGACAGTGTTACTTCCCTCTCTCCTATGTCCTTTTAAGAATCGGTATCACTCTCAGCTCCTTCCATTCAGTGGAACATGTAAGAAGAGCATATAATTCTCATGGTGCATACCGTTTAATATTCACACATAGCATTCATATACAAGGGGAAAAGGACATGTACATCAGGGTCAAACAATTTACAATAAAAAGTATTATCACACACATAAAATCCAATGGTAAAGTGCCAAGTGCAACAATGGAAAAGTGCATGAATCTAGTTACCAGATGGTATGTGAACCGTAGGATATACACGCCTCCAGCAGTGGACTTTGGTGCAGGATCGTGGGACCAGCTGCAGCATTCTGACCCAGGTTGTCCCCGGGCGACCAGGACTGTATGCATGCGCACTTTGAACTGTATATCCTACGGTTCACATACCATCTGGTAACTAGATTCATGCACTTTTCCATTGTTGCACTTGGCACTTTACCATTGGATTTTATGTGTGTGATAATACTTTTTATTGTAAATTTCATTGAAGATTACCTGGACTACGTCGGACCAAGACAAGACATCTTCAGCACAGGACCAGGTGAGTAA